>NC_138863.1:125861485-126140797 GCF_965194805.1 Balaenoptera borealis | reverse complement strand
CGAGACAGCCTCTGCGCAAGTCCAGGTTTCCAGCAACCACCCACAGACGAGACAGCCTCTGCGCAAGTCCAGTTTCCAGCAACCACCCACCAGACGAGTCCAGGTTTCCAGCAACCACCCACAGACGAGACAGCCTCTGCGCAAGTCCAGGTTTCCAGCAACCACCCACAGACGAGACAGCCTCTGCGCAAGTCCAGGTTTCCAGCAACCACCCACAGACGAGACAGCCTCTGCGCAAGTCCAGGTTTCCAGCAACCACCCACAGACGAGACAGCCTCTGCGCAAGTCCAGGTTTCCAGCAACCACCCACAGACGAGACAGCCTCTGCGCAAGTCCAGGTTTCCAGCAACCACCCACAGACGAGACAGCCTCTGCGCAAGTCCAGGTTTCCAGCAACCACCCACAGACGAGACAGCCTCTGCGCAAGTCCAGGTTTCCAGCAACCACCCACAGACGAGACAGCCTCTGCGCAAGTCCAGGTTTCCAGCAACCACCCACAGACGAGACAGCCTCTGCGCAAGTCCAGGTTTCCAGCAACCACCCACAGACGAGACAGCCTCTGCGCAAGTCCAGGTTTCCAGCAACCACCCACAGACGAGACAGCCTCTGCGCAAGTCCAGGTTTCCAGCAACCACCCACAGACGAGACAGCCTCTGCGCAAGTCCAGGTTTCCAGCAACCACCCACAGACGAGACAGCCTCTGCGCAAGTCCAGGTTTCAAGCAACCACCCACAGACGAGACAGCCTCTGCGCAAGTCCAGGTTTCCAGCAACCACCCACAGACGAGACAGCCTCTGCGCAAGTCCAGGTTTCCAGCAACCACCCACAGACGAGACAGCCTCTGCGCAAGTCCAGGTTTCCAGCAACCACCCACAGACGAGACAGCCTCTGCGCAAGTCCAGGTTTCAATCAACCACCCACAGACGAGACAGCCTCTGCGCAAGTCCAGGTTTCCAGCAACCACCCACAGACGAGACAGCCTCTGCGCAAGTCCAGGTTTCCAGCAACCACCCACAGACGAGACAGCCTCTGCGCAAGTCCAGGTTTCCAGCAACCACCCACAGACGAGACAGCCTCTGCGCAAGTCCAGGTTTCCAGCAACCACCCACAGACGAGACAGCCTCTGCGCAAGTCCAGGTTTCCAGCAACCACCCACAGACGAGACAGCCTCTGCGCAAGTCCAGGTTTCCAGCAACCACCCACAGACGAGACAGCCTCTGCGCAAGTCCAGGTTTCCAGCAACCACCCACAGACGAGACAGCCTCTGCGCAAGTCCAGGTTTCCAGCAACCACCCACAGACGAGACAGCCTCTGCGCAAGTCCAGGTTTCCAGCAACCACCCACAGACGAGACAGCCTCTGCGCAAGTCCAGGTTTCCAGCAACCACCCACAGACGAGACAGCCTCTGCGCAAGTCCAGGTTTCCAGCAACCACCCACAGACGAGACAGCCTCTGCGCAAGTCCAGGTTTCCAGCAACCACCCACAGACGAGACAGCCTCTGCGCAAGTCCAGGTTTCCAGCAACCACCCACAGACGAGACAGCCTCTGCGCAAGTCCAGGTTTCCAGCAACCACCCACAGACGAGACAGCCTCTGCGCAAGTCCAGGTTTCCAGCAACCACCCACAGACGAGACAGCCTCTGCGCAAGTCCAGGTTTCCAGCAACCACCCACAGACGAGACAGCCTCTGCGCAAGTCCAGGTTTCCAGCAACCACCCACAGACGAGACAGCCTCTGCGCAAGTCCAGGTTTCCAGCAACCACCCACAGACGAGACAGCCTCTGCGCAAGTCCAGGTTTCAATCAACCACCCACAGACGAGACAGCCTCTGCGCAAGTCCAGGTTTCAATCAACCACCCACAGACGAGACAGCCTCTGCGCAAGTCCAGGTTTCAATCAACCACCCACAGACGAGACAGCCTCTGCGCAAGTCCAGGTTTCAATCAACCACCCACAGACGAGACAGCCTCTGCGCAAGTCCAGGTTTCCAGCAACCACCCACAGACGAGACAGCCTCTGCGCAAGTCCAGATTTCCAGCAACCACCCACAGACGAGACAGCCTCTGCGCAAGTCCAGGTTTCCAGCAACCACCCACAGACGAGACAGCCTCTGCGCAAGTCCAGGTTTCCAGCAACCACCCACAGACGAGACAGCCTCTGCGCAAGTCCAGGTTTCAATCAACCACCCACAGACGAGACAGCCTCTGCGCAAGTCCAGGTTTCAATCAACCACCCACAGACGAGACAGCCTCTGCGCAAGTCCAGGTTTCCAGCAACCACCCACAGACGAGACAGCCTCTGCGCAAGTCCAGGTTTCCAGCAACCACCCACAGACGAGACAGCCTCTGCGCAAGTCCAGGTTTCCAGCAACCACCCACAGACGAGACAGCCTCTGCGCAAGTCCAGGTTTCAATCAACCACCCACAGACGAGACAGCCTCTGCGCAAGTCCAGGTTTCAATCAACCACCCACAGACGAGACAGCCTCTGCGCAAGTCCAGGTTTCAATCAACCACCCACAGACGAGACAGCCTCTGCGCAAGTCCAGGTTTCCAGCAACCACCCACAGACGAGACAGCCTCTGCGCAAGTCCAGGTTTCCAGCAACCACCCACAGACGAGACAGCCTCTGCGCAAGTCCAGGTTTCAATCAACCACCCACAGACGAGACAGCCTCTGCGCAAGTCCAGGTTTCAATCAACCACCCACAGACGAGACAGCCTCTGCGCAAGTCCAGGTTTCAATCAACCACCCACAGACGAGACAGCCTCTGCGCAAGTCCAGGTTTCCAGCAACCACCCACAGACGAGACAGCCTCTGCGCAAGTCCAGGTTTCCAGCAACCACCCACAGACGAGACAGCCTCTGCGCAAGTCCAGGTTTCAATCAACCACCCACAGACGAGACAGCCTCTGCGCAAGTCCAGGTTTCAATCAACCACCCACAGACGAGACAGCCTCTGCGCAAGTCCAGGTTTCCAGCAACCACCCACAGACGAGACAGCCTCTGCGCAAGTCCAGGTTTCCAGCAACCACCCACAGACGAGACAGCCTCTGCGCAAGTCCAGGTTTCCAGCAACCACCCACAGACGAGACAGCCTCTGCGCAAGTCCAGGTTTCCAGCAACCACCCACAGACGAGACAGCCTCTGCGCAAGTCCAGGTTTCCAGCAACCACCCACAGACGAGACAGCCTCTGCGCAAGTCCAGGTTTCCAGCAACCACCCACAGACGAGACAGCCTCTGCGCAAGTCCAGGTTTCAATCAACCACCCACAGACGAGACAGCCTCTGCGCAAGTCCAGGTTTCAATCAATCACCCACAGACGAGACAGCCTCTGCGCAAGTCCAGGTTTCCAGCAACCACCCACAGACGAGACAGCCTCTGCGCAAGTCCAGGTTTCAATCAACCACCCACAGACGAGACAGCCTCTGCGCAAGTCCAGGTTTCAATCAACCACCCACAGACGAGACAGCCTCTGCGCAAGTCCAGGTTTCCAGCAACCACCCACAGACGAGACAGCCTCTGCGCAAGTCCAGGTTTCCAGCAACCACCCACAGACGAGACAGCCTCTGCGCAAGTCCAGGTTTCCAGCAACCACCCACAGACGAGACAGCCTCTGCGCAAGTCCAGGTTTCAATCAACCACCCACAGACGCGACAGCCTCTGCGCAAGTCCAGGTTTCAATCAATCACCCACAGACGAGACAGCCTCTGCACAAGTCCAGGTTTCCAGCAACCACCCACAGACGAGACAGCCTCTGCGCAAGTCCAGGTTTCCAGCAACCACCCACAGACGAGACAGCCTCTGCGCAAGTCCAGGTTTCCAGCAACCACCCACAGACGAGACAGCCTCTGCGCAAGTCCAGGTTTCCAGCAACCACCCACAGACGAGACAGCCTCTGCGCAAGTCCAGGTTTCCAGCAACCACCCACAGACGAGACAGCCTCTGCGCAAGTCCAGGTTTCAATCAACCACCCACAGACGAGACAGCCTCTGCGCAAGTCCAGGTTTCCAGCAACCACCCACAGACGAGACAGCCTCTGCGCAAGTCCAGGTTTCCAGCAACCACCCACAGACGAGACAGCCTCTGCGCAAGTCCAGGTTTCCAGCAACCACCCACAGACGAGACAGCCTCTGCGCAAGTCCAGGTTTCCAGCAACCACCCACAGACGAGACAGCCTCTGCGCAAGTCCAGGTTTCAATCAACCACCCACAGACGAGACAGCCTCTGCGCAAGTCCAGGTTTCAATCAACCACCCACAGACGAGACAGCCTCTGCGCAAGTCCAGGTTTCAATCAACCACCCACAGACGAGACAGCCTCTGCGCAAGTCCAGGTTTCCAGCAACCACCCACAGACGAGACAGCCTCTGCGCAAGTCCAGGTTTCCAGCAACCACCCACAGACGAGACAGCCTCTGCGCAAGTCCAGGTTTCAATCAACCACCCACAGACGAGACAGCCTCTGCGCAAGTCCAGGTTTCAATCAACCACCCACAGACGAGACAGCCTCTGTGCAAGTCCAGGTTTCCAGCAAGAAGTTCCAGGACACCACTGGAGCAAAAAAATATGAATTTGGACACACTGGAGAGGGTAAGAGCAACAGTCTGACTTTATTCACGTCACCCCTCTCCCAAGGCAGTACAGCTTAGGGCCACAAGAGATCTTCTGAGCCTATGATTTCTCCTACAAGGGACATAAGAGCAAGGGTTGAGCACTCAACTTCCCCAGCTGTGTGGGATGCTGCCAAAGAGGCTCATTTCTCTCCCGGTCCATCCAGAATGCTGATTTGTGAGTGGCATCACCATGTGGGAAGAGGCTGAGAGGACAGCAGACAGTGCGCTCATAGGGCATTTAAGGAAGGCAGATCCTACTTACTGCATCAACAAGCCCACCTATACACCCAGGACACCTCATCCACAGATGCCCCCAGATGGCTCATGGGCACCCCGCAGTGCTCTGCACACACCTTACCCCCACATACCCACACCCTGTGGCTGGCTCCCAGTGCACAGTCCTGACAAGGGCAGCAAGAGTGAGCTTTGCCAGACGGATAGTGAGGACGTACAGACAGCCAGTCCACATCAGTAGGCCAGAAAGAGACAAAAAACTTGAGCTTTAGTGCCACTTTGGGGAAAACAAAAAGGAGGTGGCCTGTTAGCACCCAGCCTGGGGGCAATGTAGAATCAAGAGGAGTTAAACAAGCTTCAGAATTCTGCACAAGAGGGAACAACAGCATGGAGCAGGTGTACCCACAGACATCCTGAGAAAGCCTCAAAATTCCTAGCAAGGCTGAAATGGAAGGTATTTCTCTCCCAAAGCAGAGAGTAGAGACTGGTAGAAGTGACTGCTACTTAAAATTGCAAGGAACATGAAAAATCAAGAAAGCATAACATCACCTAACGATTGCAATAATCTTCCAGTAACCAATCCCGAAGACATGGAGATCTGCAATTTACCCAATGAAGAATTCAAAATAGCTGTTTTGGGGAGACTCAATGAGCTACAAGAAGACAATTCAACAAAAGGACGGAAGGACAATTCAACAAAATCAAGAAAACAATACACAAACAAAATCAGAATTTTAACAAAGAGAGAGAGCATAAAAAAGAACCAAACAGAAATTCTGGAGCTGAAGAATATAATGAATGAAATTTTAAAAATGATATAGCATTAACATCAGAGTGAAATCAAGCAAAAGAAAAAATCTACAAGTTAGAAGACAGGAACTTTGCAATTATCCAGTCAGAGGACAACAATAATAACAACAGCAACCGAAGAATTAAAGAAATGGTATATGGATAATTTTCAAATTACTGGAGCTCCAGAGAAGATGAGATAGAGAAGGGAGCAGAAAGCTTATTTAAAGAAATAATGGATAGGAACTTCCCAAATCTGGAGAGAGATTTGGATATCCAAGTTCCTGAAGATCATAGTTCACCAGAGAAAATAAATTTAAAGAGCACCTCTCCAAGATACATTATAATAAAACTATCAAAAGTCAAAACTAGACACTCTTAAGAGCAGCAAGAGAAGAAGAAGCTTGTAACTTACCAGGGAAGGCTAAAAATGGACGTCTCAGTAAAAAAGCTGCAGGCAAGGAGTGAGTGGGATGATATATTCAAACTGCTAAAAGAAAAAACTGCCAACCAAGAATACTCTACCTGGCAAAGTTATCATCTAGAAATGGAGGAGAAATAAAGACATTCCCAGACAAACAAAAGCTAAGAGAGTTCGTTCATCATCACCAAACCTGCCTTACAAGAAATGCTGAAAGGAGTCCTTCAAGCTGAAATGAACGGACGTTAATTAGTAACATGAAAACGTATGAAAACATACAACACACTAGTAAAGGTAAGTATATAGTCAAATTCAGAATACCCTAACACTGTAATATGATGGTGTATTAACCATTTAACTCTATAAAGGTTAAAAGACAAGAGTATTCAGATGAAGCAAGAGAGGGCCCCCAACCATGAATTTTGAAGCAGTGCCCTCCATGCTCAAAGGGAATGTGGGATGGATGACAGTTGCCTGAACTGCCCTCTAATGATGATGCTGTTCATGCAGAAAACCCCATCTTGCTGTTTTTCAATATAAAGAATATGTTGATGAGAAGCAAAAAAAGAAAGACAAGAGTACTAAAAGTAACTATAGATATAATAATTTGTTATTGAATACACAATATAAAGAGTTAAATTGTGATGTCCAAAACAAAAAAGGGGAGGGAATAAAAGGGTAGTTTTTATATTTGATCAAAGTTAAGTCATCAACATAAAAGAGATTGTTTTATCTATAAAATATTTTATGTAAGACTCATAGTAACCACAAAACAAAAATCTACAATAGATTCACAAAAGATAAAGAGAAAGGAACCAAAGCATACCATTATGGAAAATCATCAGTTCACAAAGGGAGGCAGCAAGAGAGGAAAAAAGGAACAAGGGAAATATAAATCAGCCTCAAATAACTAATAAAATGGCATTACTATGTCCCTTACCTATCAATAACTACTCTAAATATTCCTGTATTAAATTCCTCAATCAAAAGGCATAGAACGCTGGATGAATTAAAAAGTAAGACCCAACTATATGAGCCTACAGTTCCTTGCAGCTTTAAAGACACAAACAGACTCAAAGTGAAGGGATAGAAAAAGATCCACTTACGTAAGTGGAAACCAGAAGAGAGCAGGAGTAGCTATATTTCTATCAGACAAATCAGAGTTTAAGCCAAAAACTATAACAAGAGATAAAAAGGTCATTATATAATGATAATGGGCTCAATTCATTGAGAAGATTTAACAATTCTAAATATATATGCACTCAACATCAGAACACCTAAATATATGAAACGAATACTAACAGATCTCAAGGGAGAAAAAGACAACTATACAATTTTAATAGGGGAATTAAAGATATGGAAGCAGAAGACCATAATTCAAAAAGAGACATGTACCACAATGTTCACTGCAGCACTATTTACAATAGCCAGGACATGGAAGCAACCTAAGTGTCCATCAACAGATGAATGGATAAAGAAGATGCAGCACATATATACAATGGAATATCAGTCAGTCATAAAAAGAAATGAAATTGAGTTATCTGTAGTGAGATGGATGGACCTAGAGTCTGTCATACAGACTGAAGTTAAGTCAGAAAGAGAAAAACAAATACCATATGCTAACACATATATATGGAATCTAAAAAAAAAAAAAAAAAAATGGTTCTGATGAACCTAGGGGCAGGACAGGAATAAAGACACAGAGGTAGAGAATGGACTTGAGGACATGAGGAGGGGGAAGGGTAAGCTGGGATGAAGTGAAAAGAGTAGCACTGACATATATACACTACCAAATGTAAAATAGATAGCTAGTGGGAAGCAGCTGCATAGCACCGGGAGATCAGCTCGGTGCTTTGTGACCACCTAGAGGGGTGGGACAGGGAGGGTGGGAGGGAGACACAAAAGGGAGGAGATATGGGGATGTATGTGTATGTATAGCTGATTCACTTTGTTATACGGCAGAAACTAACACAACACTGCAAAGCAATTATACTCCAATAAAGATGTTAAAAAAAAATAAAATAAAAACAAAGATATGGAAGCAACCTAAGTGTCCATCAAGAGATGAATGGATAAAGAAGATGTAGTTTACATACACAATGGACTCCTACTCAGCCATAAAAAAGAATGAAATTTTGCCATTTGCAACAACATGGATGGACTTGGAGGGCATTATGCCAAGTGAAATAAGTCAGACAGAGAAAGACAAATCCTGTATGATTTCACTCACATGTGGAATCTATAAAATACAGCAAACTAGTGAATATAACAACAACAACAAAAAACAGACTCACAGATATAGAGAACAAATTAGTGGTTACCAGTGGGGGAGAGTGAAGGGGGGAGGGACAAGATAAATATAGAGGATTAAGATGTATATTATGGGGACTTCCCTCGTAGTGCAGTGGTTAAGAATCCACCTGCCAATGCAGGGGACAAGGGTTCAAGCCCTGGTCGAGGAGGATCCCACATGCCGCGGAGCAACTAAGCCCGTGTGCCACAACTACTGAGCCTGCACTCTAGAGTGCGCGAGCCACAACTACTGAGCCCGTGTGCCACAACTACTGAAGCCCGCGCGCCTAGAGCCTCTGCTCTGCAACAAGAGATGTCACTGCAATGAGAAGCCCGCGCGCCGCGAAGAAGAGTAGCCCCTGCTCACCGCCAACTAGAGAAAGCCATGGGCAGCAACAAAGACCCAATGCAGCCAAAAATAAATAAATAAATGAATTTATTTTCTTTAAAACTGTAAATAAATTTTTTAAAAAGATGTATGTTGATAGAGGATTAAAAAGCTGATTGGGAGGGGGATTAACCAAGATGGCGGAGTAGAAGGACGTGCTCTCACTCCCTCTTGCAAGAGCACCAGAATCACAACTGGCTGCTGGACAATCATCGACAGGAAGACACTGGACTTCACCAAGGAGGATACCCCACATCCAAGGACAAAGGAGAAGCCACAGTGAGACGGTAGGAGGGGCGCAATCACAGTAAAATCAAATCCCGTAACTGCTGGGTGGGTGACTCACAGACTGGCGAACACTTATACCACAGAAGTCCACCCACTAGAGTGAAGGTTCTGAGCTCCACGTCAGGCTTCCCAACCTGGGGGTCCGGCAACGGGAGGAGGAATTCGTAGAGAATCAGACTTTGAAGCCTAGTGGGAGTTGATTGCAGGACTTCGACAGGACTGGGGAAACAGAGACCCCACTCTTGGAGGGCGCACACGGAATAGTGTGCACATCGGGACCAGGGGGAAGGAGCAGTGACCCTGGGGGAGACTGAACCAGACCTACCTGCTAGTGTTGGAGGGTCTCCAGCAGAGGTGGGGGCTGGCTCTGTTTCACGGTGGGGACAAGGACACTGGCAGCGGAGATTCTGGGAAGTACTCCTTGGCGTGAGCCCTCCCAGAGTCTGCCATTAGCCCCACCAAAGAACCCAGGTAGGCTCCAGTGTTGGGTTGCCTCAGGCAAAACAACCAACAGGGAGGGAACCCAGCCCCACCCATCAACAGTCAACCGGATTAAAGTTTTAAAGTTTTACAGAGCTCTGAGCGCCACAGCAACAGTCAGCTCTACCCACCACCAGAGCCTCCCATCAAGCCTCTTAGATAGCCTCAACCACCAGAGGGCAGACAGCAGAAGCAAGAAAAACTACAATCCTGCAGCCTGTGGAACAAAAACCACATTTACAGGAAGATAGACAAGATGAAAAGGCAGAGGGCTATATACCAGATGAAGGAACAAGAAAAAACCCCAGAAAAACAACTAAATGAAGTGGAGATAGGCAACCTTCCAGAAAAAGAATACAGAATAATGATAGTGAAGATGATCCAGGACCTCGGAATAAGAATGGAGGCAAAGATTGAGAAGATGCAAGAAGTGATTAACAAAGACCTAGAAGAATTAAAGAACAAACAAACAGAGATGACCAATACAAAAACTGAAATAAAAACTACAGTAGAAGGAATCAATAGCAGAATAGCTGAGGCAGAAGAACGGATAAGTGACCTGGAAGACAGAATGGTGGAATTCACTGCTGCGGAACAGACTAAAGAAAAAATAATGAAAAGAAATGAAGACAGCCTAAGAGACCTCTGGGACAACATTAAACGCAACAACATTCGCATTATAGGGGCCCCAGAAGGAGAAGAGAGAGAGAAAGGACCAGAGAAAATATTTGAAGAGATTATAGTCGAAAACTTCCCTAACATGGGAAAGGAAATAGCCACCCAAGTCCAGGAAGCGCAGAGAGTCCCATACAGGATAAACCCAAGGAGAAACACGCCGAGACACATAGTAATCAAAGTGGCAAAAATTAAAGACAAAGAAAAATTATTGAAAGCAGCAAGGGAAAAACGACAAATAACATACAAGGGAACTCCCATAAGGTTAACAGCTGATTTCTCAGCAGAAACTCTACAAGCCAGAAGGGAGTGGCATGATATACTTAAAGTGATGAAAGGGAAGAGCCTACAACCAAGATTACTCTACCCGGCAAGGATCTCATTCAGATTTGATGGAGAAATCAAAAGCTTTACAGACAAGCAAAAGCTAAGAGAATTCAGCACCACCAAACCAGCTCTACAACAAATGCTAAAGGAACTTCTCTAAGTGGGAAACACAAGAGAAGAAAAGGACCTACAAAAACAAACCCAAAACAATTAAGAAAATGGTCATAAGTACATACATATCGATAATTACCTTAAACGTGAATGGATTAAATGCTCCAACCAAAAGACACTGGCTTGCTGAATGGATACAAAACAAGACCCATATATATGCTGTCTACAAGAGACCCACTTTAGACCTAGGGACACATACAGACTGAAAGTGAGGGGATGGAAAAAGATATTCCATGCAAATGGAAATCAAAAGAAAGCTGGAGTAGCTATACTCATATCAGATAAAATAGACTTTAAAATAAAGAAAACAAACATGTAACAAAGTAGTGGATACTGGGGGTGGGGAAATAAATAAATGGGAGCAACTGTACAGTGATGAATGGAAACTAAATTTTTGGTGGTGGGCAAGCTGTAGGGGAACCGATATGGATGAGTATAATTTTTGTGACTTTCTGTTTGAATTAAAAAAAAAAAATCCCACAAGGACTCAGAGGCAAAGAATATACAAATCAATTTTCACTGCAAAGTAAAGGAGCTGTTACAGTGGAGGATTACTGGACTGAATGTCAATATTATGACATAGTATGAGTGTGTTTCATGTTTGGTAATTGCAATCATTGTTGCTTTTGTTGTGGTCATCCATGTACAATGCTTGGTGTCAGTCTATTTATCTCTTGTAAAAATAAAATACAGGGCTTCCCTGGTGGCGCAGTGGTTGAGAATCTGCCTGCCAATGCAGGGGACACAGGTTCGAGCCCTGGTCTGGGAAGATCCCACATGCCGCGGAGCAACTAGACCCGCGAGCCACAATTACTGAGCCTGCGCGTCTGGAGCCTGTGCTCCACAACAAGAGAGGCCGCGATAGTGAGAGGCCCGTGCACCGCGATGAAGAGTGGCCCCCACTTGCCGCAACTAGAGAAAGCCCTCGCACAGAAACGAAGACTCAACACAGCCATAAATAAATAAATAAATAAATAAATAATTAAAAAAAAAAAAATACAGTGTGTGTGTGAAAAAAAAAAAGATGTATATTATATATACATAATATATATCTTCTGCGATAACCTAGAAGAAATGGATAAATTCCTAGAAACATAAAACCTACCAAGACTGAATCATGAAGAAATAGAAAATCTGGACAGACCAATAGTAAGTAAGGAGTCTGAATCAGTAATGAATATCCTCCCAACAAAGAAAAGCCTAGGACCATATGGTTTCCTTAGTGAGTGCTACAAAACATTTAAAAAGGAATTAAAACCAGTCCTTCTCAAACTCTTCCAAAAAACTGAAGCAAACAGAACATATTTTATGTGACCAGAGTTACCCTAATAACAAAACCAAACAAAGACAACACACAGAAAAGAAAATTACAGGCCAATATCTCTGATGAACACAGATGCAAAAATCCCCAACAAAATATTAGCAAACTGAATTCAACAATACATCAAAAGGATCATACAGGGACTTCCCTGGCGGTCCAGTGGTTAAGACTTTGCCTTCCAATACAGAGGGTGTGGGTTCAATCCCTGGTCAGGCATCTAAGATTCCACATGCCTCGTGGCCAAAAAACCAAAACAGAAACAATATTGTAACAAATTCAATAAAGACTTTAAAAATGGTCCACATCAAAAAAAAAAAAAAAAAGGAAAGAATCCGCGTGCCATTGCAGGGGACACGAGTTGGAGCCCTGGTCCGGGAAGATCCCACATGCTGTGGAGCAACTAAGCCTGTTCACCACAACTACTGAGCCCACGCTCTAGAGCCCATGAACCACAACTACTGAGCCTGCATGCCACAACTACTGAAGCCTGCGCGCCTGGAGCCTGTGCTCCACAACAAGAGAAGCCACCGCAATGAGAAGCCCATGCACTGCAATGAAGAGTAGCCCCTGCTCGCCACAGCTAGAGAAAGCCCGCACACGGCAACGACGACCCAAGGCAGCCAAAAATAAATAAATAAAATTTTTTTAAAAAGATGATCTTCAAAAAAAAATAAGGATCATACACCATGATCAAGTGAAATATATTCTAGGGATGAAAGGATGATTCAACATCCCCACATCAATCAACGTGATACACCACATTTAAAAAATGAATGATAAAAACCACATGATCATCTCAGTAGATGCAGAAAAACCATTTGAGAAGATTCAACACCCATTTATGATATAAACTCTCAGTGAAGTGGGCATAGAAGGGACATACCTCAATGTAATAAGGGCCACATACAACAAATCCACAGCTAACATCATACTCAATGGTGAAAAACTGAAAGCTACCACTCTAAGATCAGGAACAAGACAAGGATGCCCACTCTCGCCACTCATTTTCAACACAGTATTTAAAGTCCTAGCCAGAGCAATGAGGTAAGAAAAAGAAATAAAACACACCCAAATTGGAAAGAAGTAAAACTGTTACTATTTGCAGATGACATGATTTTATGTGCAGAAAACCCTAAAGACTCCACCAAAAAATTATTGGAAGTAATAAACAAATACAATAAAGTTGCAAGATATAAAATCAATATACAAAAATCTGTTGCATTTCTATACGCTAGGCAGAAAGAGAAATTAAGAAAACAATCCCATTTATAATCACGATAAATTTAACCAGAGAGGTGAAAGGCGTACCCTGAAACCTGTAAGAAAGACTGTTGAAAGAAACCAAAGAAGACACAAATAAATGGAAAGATATTTCATGCTCATGGATTGGAAAATTTAACATTGTTAAAATGTCCATATTAAGGGACTTCCTTGGCAGTCCAGTGGTTAGCACTCTGCACTTTCAGAGCTGTGGACCCTGGTTCAATCACTGGTTGGAGAACAAAGATCCTGCAAGCCATGCCTCATGGCCAAGAAAAAAATAAATAAAGCCAATTAAACACACACACACACACACACACACACACACACACACACACACACAACAACAACAACAAAAGGGATTTCCCTGGCGGTCCAGTGGCCAAGACTCCACACTCCCACTGCAAGGGGTGCGGATTCGATCCCTGGTCAGGGATCCCCCATCGTGCATGGTGCAGCCAAAAATAAATAAACAAAATGTCCATATTACCTAAGACAATTTACATTACAGATTCAATGTAATCCCTATCAAAATACCAAGGACATTTTTCACAGAAGTAGAACAAAAATTCTGAAATTTATACAGAAACAGAAAAGATCCTGAATAACCAAAACAATCCTGAGAAAAAGAACAAAGCTGGAGGTATCATATTTCCTGACTTCAAACTATATTACAAAGCCATACTAATCCAAACAGCATGGTATTGGCAGGAAAACAGATACATAGATCAATGGAACAGAATGAGAGCCTAGAAATAAAACCAAACATATATGGACAATTTATGACAAAGGAGCAAAGAACATACAATGGAGAAATGATATCTCTTCAATAAATGGCATTGGGAAAACCGGACAGCCACATGCAAAAAAAAAAAAAAAAAAAAAAAGAAACTAGACCACTACCCCACACCATACACAAAAATTAACTCAAAATGAATTTAAAAACTTTAATGTAAGACCTGAAACCATAAAAGTCCAAGAAAAAAAAGGCAGTATCCTCTCTGACATCCATCTTAGCAATATCTTTCTAGATATGTCTCTTCAGGCAAGGAAAACAAAAGCATAAATAAACAGATGTAATTATATCAACTGAAAAAAGCTTCTGCACAGCAAAGAAAACCATCAATAAAATGAAAAGACAACCTACCCAATGAGAGAATATATTTGCAAATAATATACCCAATAAGAGGTTAACGTGCAAAATATATAAAGATCTCATATAGCTCAAGAACAACAACAACAAAAACAACCTGATTAAAAAATGGGCAGAGGACCTGAATAGACATTTTTTCAAAGAAGACATACAGATGGCCAACAGGCACATGAAAGGTGTTCAACATCACTACTCATCTTGGAAATGCAAATCAAAACCACATGAGATATCACCTCACGCTTGCCAAAATGACTATTATCAAAAACACAGACAATAACAAATGTTGGTAAGTATGTGGAGAAAAGAGAATCCTCTTGCACTGTTGGAATGTAAATTGGTACAGCCACTATGGAAAACAGTATGGAGATTCCTCAAAAAAAATTAAGAATAGAATACGATCCAGTAATTCCACTTCTGGTTATTTATCCAAAGAAAGTGAAAACACTAATCCAAAAAATTATATGCACTCCTATGTTCATCATAGCATTGTTTACAATAGCCAAGATACAGAAACAACCCAAGTGTCCATCAACAGGTGAATGGATAAAGAAGATGTGAGATATACATACACACACACAAACACACATACACACAATAGAACACTTCTCAGTCATAAAAAGAAGATGAAATCTTGCCATCTGTGACAACATGGATGGACCTTGAGGGTATTATGCTAGTGAAATAAGTCAGACAGAGAAGGACAAATACCATAGGATTTCACTTACACGTGGAATATAAAAAACTAATAAACAAACAAGATAAATGAACAAACCAAATCAAACAAAAACAAACATGTAACAAAGTGGTGGATACTGGGGGTGGGGAAATGAGTAAACGGGATCAACTGTACAGTGATGAATGGAAACTAAATTTTTGGTGGTGGGCAAGCTGTAGGGGATACAGAAGTAGAAATATAATGTTATACACATGAAACATATAATGTTACAAATCAATGTTACCATAATAAAATTATATTAAGTTAAAATAAGTGGAAGGAAGGAAGGAAACAAAAACAAACTGAATGACTAGAAAAACAAAAAAGTGAAAGGCTAAAAAACAACTGGTGTTGAATTGGGTGTGGGTAAGACTTGAGAGGGAGATTATAAAATCTAGGATTCTGTACTCAGATAAAAGAGAAAGTATAAACAATGCATTATCAGTATGGTTTCTAATGAAATGATGGCTCAGATCTCAAACAGATGAACCAAAGGCCTTGTCCTTCATTCAAAAACATGAAAAAAAGCTGGTAAATAAATACACTTTTTTATTGTTTTAAATTGTTTCAGAAATGTATTTTGATTCCTTGCCTTAACATTTGTTTTCAATAAACTGACCACCTTGTTCCTGCTTACAATAAAGGTCCTTCACTCTATTTAATGTCTCACTATTATCTTTAAATAAAGATTTTAAAATATTTCCCTATATCCTTATTATGAGACTTTGCCATTCTGTTTATTACATTTCCTATTGCATTTCCATCTTTAGCTTAAACAATTAAATACATGACACACATTAGGCACACACATCATACCTGACAAGCATACATCACATACTTCCAACAGATTTTATCCAGAACATATATCACTCAAGTACTACCAATGCA
Source organism: Balaenoptera borealis (assembly GCF_965194805.1). Classification (NCBI taxonomy): domain Eukaryota; kingdom Metazoa; phylum Chordata; class Mammalia; order Artiodactyla; family Balaenopteridae; genus Balaenoptera; species Balaenoptera borealis. The sequence goes on along the minus strand of NC_138863.1, from coordinate 126,124,784 downwards.
TTATAAAGTGAAATTATTTTTCAATTGAGTAGTTAATAGGCCAGCTAAGAATCAACGATATCGTCACAGAATTGAAATATAAACTATATTTGCAGAGACAGAAAAGTGACCAAGTTTCTAAATTTTTGAATGCTAAGTACCTAAATATTTCACCATCACCACCTTTATTAACAGTAACCCCCAATAATAAGGAGAGATAAGGAAAGTATAGTGGTGCAGTCAAACGAGAAGTGCCAGAGAATGTTTACCTTCCGATTCTGATCGTAAGCAGAGTCAATCCCCAAAATGCTATTCACTTCCACATATGGGTATTTCTTCTCCAGGGCACTGACCACATGTTCAACTTTAACTGTTTCTCCAGTCCTTACTTTGTTATATATCTGAAGAAAGAAAAACCAGGTAACCAACTACACTTTCACATGTAAATTTTGGAGTATTTATTACAAAAGATTTCAGAATGTAGAGGAAAAATGAAAACAATAGCTAATTCTCTTAAAAAGAGCAAATGGGCCATATTAGCAATTCTCCCTTTTCCATATACTTCCTTACGCCTTCTTAGGTTAGAAACTACATATTCTTAAAATGACTCAATCAGTTCATATTCACATTAAGTCCCAAACGCAAAAATGTGTTAATTTTTTAAAAATCCGAATACTTATAGATAATCCTTGAAATAAGAACTCATGTCCATGAAGTTTAAGGGGAAAAAAAAGTTTCCAACTACGTATGGCATAATCCTTGTTTTTAAAAGGCAGACGTCAGACAACAACAAAACTGTGTCTGTACACGTCCAGTTAAGCGTCTGGAAGGCTGCAAGCTTTTAACAGTGGCTGCCTGGAAGGGGCAGGATTAAGGCGGGGCAGAGCCAGATTTGTTAATCAACACACTTTAATATTATTTTTTAAAAGTTTTAATAATGAACATAATTTCTTTTTACTTTTGCAACTAAAAATAAAGAAAAAGAAATGAAAACTCTTTATCCTTTCCTTCGTCGACACAGCTGTGAGGGGAAAGAACTTTAAAAAGCAGACTTAAGAACCCTTACTATCCTCAGCAGCGTCACTGGAACGTACCTCACCCCGCAGAGGCTGCTGCTAGCTCAGGTCCCGCCACCATCTCTCGCAGAGCCCACAGCGACAGCTCACCGACTGGCACCCTGCCGCTTTCTCTGCCCTTCACCACATCCACCTCCATACACGCATCACGATGAGGTTCTAACTGGAGTTTACCTCTGTGCTCTGGACACCTATTACCCAGCCTAATGGCCTCAATGAGCACTGAGGTTCCCCTCTCCACTCTGCTCTCACAATACTCTGCTCAAGTCACACTAACAACTTGGAGTCACTACCTCTGATTTGCAGCCACTGTTCAACTGACTCCTGTTCTCCCTCCTACGCTCAGCTGGGACGACCTCCCGCTCCACAGAAATGCCCGTGGCCAGCCCTAGTGGAGTGAGGGCCTACTGCTGCTGTAGCCAGCGGTGCTTCCCGCACTGTACCAGATCACCTGTGTGGAGGCGTCCCCCACTAGACTGTAACGTGTTTGAGGACGGGGGAAAATCTTACGCTTCTTTGTATCCCTAGCAGCTGGTACGGGCCTGGCAAAGGGTGCATCTTTAATACAAGCTGGCCAAATAAATAAATGACATTTCAATTAATAAAAAATGCCCCTGACTGAATCTCTAAACAGTAAACATAACAAGCATAATAAACAGCAGGCTGAAATCATGTTTATGGGTAAAATAAAAGTCGTGAAAATAACTGCTTTAAAGATATGTTTTTCACCAATTAACACTAATCTGTAAGCAAAAGAACTATTACTGGTAAACTTTTTATACTCAAAAATAGAAAAAAAAAAAAAAACAAGGAGAGTTCTCTGTTTGAACTTGAGCAAGTATCTTAAAATATATATATAAAAATCAGGGTATTTCACAGTTTCCAGTTAAAATGGAGAAAACAGATAATAAGAATTTTATGACTTGAATATTAAACTGATTCCTAACAAAAATATCATGACGGTCTTAAAAGGGAAGAAAGCAAAGTTTTTTTAAACAAGTAGAGAATATCACATTTACCTAAAGGCATTAATCAGTGATTTCAAATCGCCAAAAGGCAGAAAACTAAGATACATTAATGTATTAGTAGTATCCAAGGAATCTTAGCTGAAATCACAACAATCTATTATTAACATTAGTGTATCAGTAAAGGCAACTCCGGAAATACAAAATGCATAAAGTTTGTGTGACTAATTTACCTTTTTCTCTTTCCAGAAATATAGAATCTCCTTACCACACACTGTTTCTTAGAGTAAGTTAGATTTTTAAAAATTATTTGCCATTTTGAACAAAAACATACGTGTGTCAGAGTTTGGAAGGCATGATAATCATCCACTTCTTGGGCAACATAATTATACGCTCTCAGAATAGCCACTCCAGCATCCTGCATCCCATCAACATCTTCAGAGTCATCAACCACAAAGATTAAACCAAGTCTGGGGGAGAAAGGGAAGGGCAAAAAGAAGAAAAAGAAACATCTCGAAGAATGCAACCAGTTACAAAAGGAAAGGCATCCTCTCTTGAAAAACACAGTTCACACCATACTCTAACATGGTTGGCAAAGGCATTCATCACCTGCAGAATAAAAAAGCAGGTTCCCAAAGGTGGCTTAGACTTTTTAACTATTAAAGCAAGCTGTTTCAATATCATGAAATGAGGCCATTACTGACGTTTAAGGCATTGCCATAGTTTTAGATGGAGATTTTGTTCTGTTTTTAAATAAAAATTAGGGGAAGTGAAAATTCTCAGAATGTGAAAACATATAGAAGGGGGCGGGTGGATTTTGAGATTTCATACCAGCAATATGGGCATCATAGGTAAATGGAAAGCATAAAAATATTTACTACTGTCCTTAGGCAAAAAGCTACACCCAAAGTTAAAGTTTATTACATTTTAAAACTTAAAGGAATAAACCACAAAGAGCTACCATTACACATCTACAGACTGGCCAAAAAAACTTGCACTGGCCATTACACAGGCCGCTAGCCTCCATCTTAGAGCAAAAGCAATGAAAAAAAGGACAGTCTTTAACTCAAATGGATCACAGACATAAACGTAAAACACAAAGTTGTAAAATTCCTAGAAAAAAACACAGGATAAAGTTAGGTGATCCTGGGTTTGGCAACAACTTCTTAGATCTAACACCAAAAGCACAACCCACAACAAAAAGAACTGATAAGCTGGACTTCATTTAAATTAAGAATTTCTGTTCTGCAAAAGAAACTGTTAAGAGAAGGAAGACAAGCCAAGATGAGCAGAAAATCTGTGCAAAACACATACTTGATAAAGGACCGATATGCAAAATATGCTAAGAACTCTTAAAACTGACAATCAAAAAAAAAAAAAAAAAACCAGTTAAAAATGGGCAAAAGATCTAAACAGGCACCTCACCGAACAAGGCATACAGCTGGCAAATAAGCACGTTAAAAGATGCTCAAAATCATATGTCATTAGGAAATTTCAAATTAAAACCATAATGAGATACCGCCATACACCTATGAGAATGGCTAAAATCCAAAATACTGACAACACCAAACTCTGGAGAGGATGGGGAGCTATAGGCACCCTCTTTCATTGCTGGTGAGAATGTACAACAGTACAACCACTTGGAACACAGTGTGGCAGTTTCTCAAAAAACTAAACACATTTTTACCATAAGATAAAGTAATCACACTTAGCAGTATTTACTCAAATGTGCTGAAAACTTATATCCATACAAAAACCTGCATACAAATGTTTGTAGCAGCTTTACTCATAACTGCCCTAATCTGGAAGCAACCAAGATGTTGTTAACAAGTGAATGAATTAAAAAAACTATAGGACATCCATATAATGGAATATTATTCAGTGATAAAAAGAAATGAGGTTATTAAGCCACAAAAAGACATGGACAAAGCTTAAAAGCATACTGTACTGCTAAGTGAAAGAAGTCAATCTGAAAATGTTACATACATCATGATTCTGGAAAAGACAAAAACTATGGAGACAGTAACAAGATCAGTTGTTGCCAGGAGCTGGGAGAGAGGGAGGGAGAGAGGGAGGGACAAACAGGTGGAGCACAGGGCATTTTTAGGGCAGTGAAGCTAAGCTATATGATACTATAATGGTGGAAACATGTCGTTATACGTTTGTCAAAATCCACAAAATGTACAGCACAAACAATGAACCCTAATGTAAACTATGGACTTTAGTTAATAATAATGTAGCAATACCAGTTAATCAGCATTGCTCTAAAAAAATACAAAGTCTATTAATTTTTTTTAAAAAGTGCAGCCTAAACATATATGATAAACATATATCAAACATCACGCTCTCAGGAGGTATGTGTAGAATTTGTGTATGCATGGATGAGGTAGTTGAGAGGGCTTGCTTTTAGATTAAAAATTGTCTTTGTCTTTTTAAAACCCGTCTTATGACAGAAATCAAATGAGTAAGCGCCAGGCAGAAATGACCTAAATATTATTCTTATGAAAATAAAAATAAGGTCTAGAACCTAATTATCTCCTCACAAAGTACTTCCCTTTCCCAAGTATTCAATTTTTGAAAAGGGCAACAGAGCTGTTCTGTTAGCTAAGCCCCCAAATCCAGACTTCTGTTTCTCCCAGGACCAGTCCCTCACCAAGTACCAGCAGGGAAGCTCTCAGATTTGTCCCCTCCTCTCCTCGGTCCCTGCCAACAACTCCGTGTACCACAGCAACTCATACAAAGGAAAACAACCGCTGGTCTGCCTTGGTCTTTCCACCCACTGTTCACAACATGCCTGTGAGTTAAGTGCCTTCCTCTCACCTACCTTTGCAATCTGAGGAGCCCATGCCCTCTTCCTGTCCCTCAGTGCGATGCAGTAGATCTTTACCTAATGCCCACTGTGTACCATGAGCCAACTGCTTCTGTGTTCTTCTATTCCCGTTTCATCAAGACAGAGCTCTGGCTGTGATCCTCCACCTAACCATGCGGTATTCATGTTTACATTAAAAATTTCATTCAACTCAAAATCTCTGCTTTTCCATCAATGAAAACTCGCCATTTTCTTCAAAGTCTATCTTAAATCCAACTTTGCCATGAAACCTTTGTCCTTCCCAAATATCTGTCTATAATCTTCTTTTTCCCTGAAATTCTAAAGCACTTAGAACTAGTAAGGACATAACCTAGCACTTGATTGAATATCTTACTGAAAGTAGGCACAGTATTTTTTCCAAGAGGGTAGAAATGTGGCTTATGTTCCACTCAGCATTTAGCTCAGCGCTGAGTATGGAACACACAAGACCATTTGTTAGCTAAAGAGCTCTCTTCTTCTTTATTTTCATGTTTTCTAAGAATTCAAATTTTATCAACATGTAAAATTACCACATACTATTCAGAATGTGGGAAAATCTTAATCCTTATACGTAAAACCTTCAAACATTGTTCTGAAAAGGAACAGTGGAAACCCCAGCCATTTAAGTACCCCATTGGCAGATTTGGTAACACAAGTGAAATAAATGTGTCTGTTTGCATCTATAAAAAGCTGTGTATACATTTAGTCCTTGACAGTCTGACAAAAGTTCTTGGCAAAGCTCCTTATCTCTGCTGAAGGTAGGCTTTGTGATGTGAACACTTACTTAGGAAAATTCCCTAAGCAAGCTGAGATCACATGCTATTTTTACACAGGCTATTTATTAATAACTCAATGACGGTAAGATTCTATTCATTGAGAATCAAATTCTCTCCCCCAAAAGATACCGGCTTCATACTGAGCAAAAGATAAAACTGCCCTTAACGATCCCCACGATTAATTATCCTACAATTCAGTAACACCAGACTTGTTAAGAATGACAAACAAAACCTCAGCTAAATGAGATATACCATCATATCGATAACGGTGTTACCTTAGTGGTATATGATTACTGAGGAACATCTCAGCTGTGTTAACCAACTCTGCCGTGCTCTCATGAGCAGGGTCAACTATGAAAACCTGTAGGGGAAGGGAAAGGAAAACATGAAACGACCTTTATTCAAATGTCACTGGGCCAATAAAAATGTGCTTTGTGACCACCTAGAGGGGTGGGATATGGAGGGTGGGAGGGAGGGAGATGCAAGAGGGAAGAGATATGGGAACATATGTATATGTATAACTGATTCACTTTGTTATAAAGCAGAAACTAACACACCATTGTAAAGCAATTATACTCCAATAAAGATGTTAAAAAAAATTTTTAAATGCCTTAGTCTTTACACTTGAAGGCCACCTTTTTCCAGCTACTTTTGAACCACATAAAAAAGGAGTTATACAAAGAGCAGTTACCCTCCCTCTGTCTTCAAAGAATGTGGTACTGAAAGGCTAAGTGATTTTCTCATGATCTTACGCTAACAGCATGGGAATTGTATCCAGATGGCTAATACATATTCTTCACTACACCCAACAAAACCCAAATTTTATTAACTCTCCCACCTTAGAAAATGGAGATTAGCTTCCTGTGTATTCATTTCGAAGGATCTCTGAATTAAGAATTCATTTAGAACCCAATTTTTAGACCACAACAGTAGCTATTATGTATTAAGTTTTCATGATGTACTTTAAAAAATAATAATTATCCCATTTAATCTCATTTAATCAAATAAAGTTCTCATTTAATAAAGTTTAATAAATTATCTCATATGGTAAGAGTAAAAGAGATTGAAATTTTGACTGGGAAGGAAAAAAGTGGTTTCAAGAGTGAGGAAAGTATAGAGGATCGTTTCCCTTGAAAGTTCTGAGGAAGCCAACCTTGGCCATAACCTGTCCCACCTCTTTAGGAACTACATGAGGTAAAAGAAAGACATGAGAGGGGAAAAGAGCGTCAACTAAAAACCCTCTTCCTCTATCTCTCTAAAGCAGTGGAATAAGGATTAAAAAGCAGGAGCTGACGAAGACTTACTTAAGGGAATAAATTGAACTATTAAATTTTAGGGATTAAGATATTCAAGAAAAACGGTAATAATACATTCATCTTCTGAGTAAAAAAAGAACTATCTTAAAACTCAACACAGTCTAAACCGTGAGGTTAAGGATGAGGAGCATTTCCTTATACACTGACATTTCACAGCCCTACAAACAATCAGTACACTTCCCAACCCTTTCAGTTTGAATATGGAGCTAGAAAAAGAGCGTATCTAGTGGTGGTGGTGGGGAGAAGCAGCTAGTAAAGGAGAGAAGTGAACATTCTAGATATGACAGAAAGGAGGGGAGAAGGCAAGGGAGAAACAGAGATCACAGCCCAGCAATAAGGAGTTTTACTTACCATGTTGTGCAAGTTTTTCCTGATCTGTCGGATAACACCAGGAAAAGTGGGGCGAAGCAACTCCTGTAGACTAGAAGGCCATGAATTATATCTGCTATCAACCTCCAGGTTGTTGATCCACTACAAATAAAAACCACAATATTGTGCATACACTTTAGTCACCGCTAGTGAAATTTGCAGAAATAACAATAAGACTTTAAATTATTTCAAGAAGAATCACATGGGAAAGACCATTTTTGAAAATATAAAGATCAAGTAGAAAAACGAGTGACTAAAACACAAGCCACAGAATAGGAGAAGGTATTTGCAACCTACGAAATCGATAAAGGACTAGTGTCAAGAATATCTATACAAATCTAATATATCAATTTAAAAAAGGCAAGCAACATATGAGAAATGGAAATGAGTCAAGAATATAAATAAGAAATTTACAGAGGAAATTTAAATGGGCAATTAACACAAGGAAAAATGTACACCTTCACTAGTAATCCAAGAAATATAAACTAAAAGCACAATGAAATTTCACACTAACTAAACTGCAAAAAAAAAAATTTTAAGTTTGTCAATATCCATGAATAGGCAAAAATATAGAACAATGGGAATTCTCACCCAATTCTGGTGTCTGGGAACAGTCACTTTAGAGAAGATGACCTAATAAAGTCGAAGCCTTTATTACTACCCTACCACTAAGTACTACAGCTCTAGGTGTCTACCCCAAATATATTCTCACATGTATGCACGAAGAGAGAGGTACAAAAAGAGCCGTAACCGTACTGCTTATAACAGCAAAAGATTAGAAACAACTAAATATCCATAAAAAAGGAACGGATAAATAGTATATAATATTTGTACAAAAAGAGCAGGGTGGGAAAGTATGTGTATATTACCTTGCTCATGTAAATAGAGTATTTCTGGAAGGATATACAACGAATTGACAATGCTTGTTGCTTCCAGGGAGAAAAACTGGACAGCTGGGTGAAGAGTTTTGTCACTACACACTCTTTTGTATGTCTTAAATTCTAAACTGTGAATTTATAAAAGATATTTTTAAAAATAAGTAAAATATAAAACATGATGTGATAAACTAGATCTATATGTATCAACCTACATAAGCCTTGAAAAAATTATTGAGTAATAAAAAAAATTGATGAAGGATACTGATATGGCATTTTTCAAAATTTTAAAACATACAATAGGGAAGAAAATGATCAAGTAAGGGACAGGAGGGATACACGCCCACTTCAGAAGAGGAATTACCTGCAGGGAGGAGAGGCGTGGAACTGGGAAGAGATATAAAGAGGGCTTTGACTGAAACATTTTTTTCTTCCAAGAAAACATGAAATGATTAAATGTTAGCATTTATTAAGTATGGCGATGGGTCCTATGATTGCTAATTATGTTAGTCTCCTTACTCTTCATAATGAAAAAATTTTTAACAGAAAAAAAATGACATAACAGTATTCATCAAAATAACAGTTACACCACCAAGTGAGAAGTCAAGTAGTGAACATCTACATTCTATATTATTCCCCTTTCCAAAAAATTTCCCTAAAATCGGTGCAGGACAGACACCAAGAAAAGGGGACTGGAGAGCTGAGGGTGCCAGGCACGTCTCCATCACCGACCTCACTTTCTCCACAACTGCCCGAGACAGCTCTGCTCCCCCTAGTCTCTTCACAGACGAGGAGACAAAGGCCCAGCGACATCACAGAGCGATATTAATCTACATAAATCCTTCAATATAAAATATCAAAGTCCTGTTAAAGGAGGTTGGTAGCTACAAACTGATATTTTTAAACAAAATCACACAAGACTTGTGTGCAACTGAGAATATACAAACTAAACACTTTCCCAAGAGATGCTCAGCCGAATTCCTAAAGAGGTACAAAAGTGGAAAAATCACGGTCTTAACCACAGCAAACCTAATAGCTCAACTTTCTGGAGCATTTAAGAGCCTACTTTATTATATACACATAGCCCCATATAAGCAGTTGTTGTAAATCTTTGATGCCGACAAAAGAGATAATAGGAATAACTTACCTCTGCTAAAAGACAAACGCGAAAACCATAATAAAATACTTGGCCAGGCCACTCCCTGGACACGCTCACGGAATACCTACCGAAATAGCAGGGCTCCTGATGTCTACGGCATAGTCGGCCTCAGAGGGCTGGATGTTCAGTTTCAAAACATTATGCAGAGAAAGGCCTTCTATTCCCAATCTATGCAGACCCTCCATCACCCGAGCTTCACTCCTCAATATATCAAACAGACTGAAAAAGAACAAATAGGTATTTAGGAGAAAGGGCTTTAAAAAAAAAATTCTCACCATGAGAAAAATATATCAGTTCAAACTCAATGCCCTATCAAACGAGTTGAGAAATCAAAAGAGGGAGCTCTTCCCTTGCTTCCTTTTGTCCAAATATGCAGAACCAAGTAGGGAGGAGTTGCTTCTTGGCTGATGTTTACTTATACTTATCAACATATACACTGTGTATAGAAATTATCTCTAAGTATAAACACACAATTTGAGGATGAAATAATCCTAAATGTGGATTTTACATTGCATGTTTTTAAAAACACTAAAGTAATCTCCCTGTGATATTTCTTACAACTGCACATGAATCTAAAATTATCTGAAAATAGTTTATTAAAAAAACACCAAAAAATATACTAAATAATATATGTTTAATATATGTTTCAATATCAGCATCAATTCCCACAGGTACACACACATATGATCACAGAAAACCCTCTGGAGGAATTCACACCCAACTTAAGAGGTTTTCTGGGTAAGGAAGAAGAAATAAGAAGACGCTGCATTATTTAAAACTGTTTACAATAAGCAAGTACACAGTTTGCAATACTCTGGAAAATTAAAGAGATTTTTTTTAATAAAAAATAAAAGGGCAATTTTTAATGTGTCCTTTACTAATTTTTTACTAGCTCTGAAAGCAGTATATGGACATAAAAGCTCAATTAACATAATGTGAAAAGTATCTTACTGTGGAAACTGCTTCTTTTAAAGCATTAACCAACCACAGCTTTTGTTTTCACTATTATGAAGCCACAGTATCAACTGTGTCAATTTTAATATCAAAGATAAAATCAGAATTCTACCTGACTGTCTTCTGCACCCAACCCCTCCAAAGTTCATAAGGAAAATTTAAGAGCAATTTAGTCCTAAACCACATTTTAACAAAACAAAAAGGTATCAAATAATATATGTAAGACAGATCACCTTCTGAGACACCAGAGGCCGCATTTTGCATAAACCTACTTCATACTGTTCTCAGAAACAAAAGAACCTGCTCTCTTCTGTTTCTATGGTTAACAGGAAAACTAAGGCTCTAAAAGGGCACCCTCAAAAGACACCTGGGCCTTAAATGTCCAAGGCATCAGATGTACATTATGATAAAAAATGGCCAAGTATCCTCCTGCCCATCCCAGCCAGAGCATGGGCCTACCTAAGTGCACGCACTGGGCCTGATAAGTCGTCAGGCTTTGCAACCTGTCACATCAAGGAGGAACAACAGTCTGGACATGTCATAAGGAGCCACACATTATAAAAACTTTTCAGGGTGAAAAATATTATCCATACCTGAATATATCCTGCGTCTCTAAATCAATATGAAGTCCATTGATGAACAGTGCTGAATCTCCAGGCTGTAATCCTAAAGTTCCCTTGAAATACTGAAATATTAAAAACTTATTAAGGAGCAGAAAGAGAATATTTAACAAAAATTTCCAAGTTTCTGGTTTTATTATATGTACAAATGTTGACAATGATTAATACAACTGTTTCCTACAATACTGGGGATAGGGAGGGTGTTAAATAAGCCAAGCACAGAGAGTTACTTTTCAGCTGCCCTTCCCTGTCTGTGATGCCAGCCAAGGTTGTGCTAGCAGTCACTGACAGCTGGGCCTTCTGGATGAAGTCCAGGGATCCGATTTAAAAGGGTTTCAGGGCTTCCCTGGTGGCGCAGTGGTTGAGAGTCTGCCTGCCAATGCAGGGGACACGGGTTCGAGCCCTGGTCTGGGAGGATCCCACATGCCACGGAGCAACTGGGCCCGTGAGCCACAACTACTGAGCCTGTGCGTCTGGAGCCTGTGCTCCGCAACAAGAGAGGCCGCGACAGTGAGAGGCCCGCACACCGCGATGAAGAGTGGCCCCCGCTCGCCGCAATTAGAGAAAGCCCTCGCACAGAAACGAAGACCCAACACAGCCAAAAATAATCAATTTTTAAAAATAAATAAATAAAAAATAAAAGGGTTTCAAAACCCCACACCTCCCTTAAGCTTTCAAACTAAGGCACGCCAAGAAACTTTGAGTTGCTGAGCTAAGGACAGCACCTACGTACACCCGAGCTCTCCAAGACCACCTCCACGAGGCCCTCCAGCTGCTGCTCTCTGACGCAGTGGAACGCATGTGACCGTGCAGCCCCTTCAGCCCTCAGACCCGCTTGATCCACTGGTCTTTGATGCCATATCATACACAGCTTCTGTTGGCTTATATACTTTCCAATCAATTCCTCTTTCTCTCCAAGGAAACTGGAAGGGTTGATCATATATTCAACACCACACAGCAGAGAAGGGAAGAAACGTATCAGATACTAGGGACAGAACATGGATCCCTTAGCTCTCCCAGGGCTGGGGGAGAGAGGCAGGGATCGCTGAGCTCCCTTCACTCCCCCTCACTCAGTGGACAGAGAGAAATGAACTCTAAGATCTAGGACTGCATGGGAAAAACACAAAACAATGCAGAAGCCACGGCTTTTGCGTCTCTGCCCTGCCAGGATAAAATGGCAAGGAAGTTAAGGGGATAATAGAAATTTGCATCAATGAGAATCAGCAATTTCTTACAAGGGAAAGAAAAACTCCACGTCCACTCATTCCCAGGCTGCGAATACAGCACCCTGTGACTGTGGGAAAGACTGACTGGGAACTACGTGAAAGGAAACACAACAGAGGATGGGGATCCCATTCTGAAAACAGGGGACTGCACGGAAGTTACCAAATGCTCTGCCCTACTGGGCTTCTACAACTCTGGCAGCCAGACCTCACGCTCCCGGCAGAAGATCGGAAGATCCTTTTCGGGATACTAAACAGCTCAAGAGGAAAGGTTTAAAGATTCTGTCACTGGAGTTCCCTGGGAAACAGCCATACCACCACAGCTTACAGTCACAAAGACGCATCCTTCGGGCTTTCAATCAGTTTTTTATTGCCTCACTCTCTAATATGAGCAGTTAGCGAGAGATCACCAGACATCTAAGGAAAGCCTCTAACATTAAACACAAGAGATCAAGACAAAAAGAAAGGCAACTTAAGAGGGAACAGACTATGCAGAGAAAAGAAAACACATACATGAACCATCGATATCTTCAGAAGGATAAGACAACACCATAACAAGGAAGAATTCAAGAATAACCCTTGTAAATTAAAAATCTGACAACTAAAGAAAGAAATCTCAACAAGTTGTCTGAAAATCCTTCCCAGAAAGTTTAAAAATAAAAGATAAAAGAACTGGAAAACAGGAAATAAAAGATTTTTAATCAGGCCAAACTAGTCAAGGAGATATAACATCTTAAGAATAAATAGGAATTCTAGGAAAACAGAAAAGACAAACCAAAAAGAAGAAATGCAAAGAAATATGTCCAGAAAATTTCCCAATACTAAAGGAAAGGATTTTCCAGATTTAAAGGGCCCACTAACCACCCAAGAGTACAAAGACTTTTTAAAAAGGCATTATCACTATGGAATTTCAGATTACTAGGGTCAAGGAAAAGACCCAACATGATTCCAGAAAGAAAAACCAGGTCTCATACAAAGGCTTCAGACTTCTCAAAAGCCATAATGGAAACCAAAATTCCAAGGAGCAATGACTTCAAACTTCTAAATGACTTCCAACCTAGAATTCTATACCCAGCCAAGCTATCAATAAAAACAGAAATGGAAGGGACTTCTCTGGCAGTCCAGTGGTTAAGACTCCACGTTTCCATTGCAGGGGGCATGGGTTCGATCCCCAGCTGGGGAATTAAGATCCTTCTTGCCGCTCAGCGCAGCCAAAAACAAACAAACAAACAAAAAAACAAATTGGAAAACTGACTTCTCAGAGTCTGAAATTTCCCTCACGTGCAACCTTTCTCATGAAGAATGATTTGCTGCACCAAAATAAAGGAGTAAACCAAAAACAAAGAAGACATGGAATCCAAGAAAATAGGAGATCCTAAAAAAGAGGTTAAAGGAAGGTCCCAGGACAACTGGTATGTACTAGACATAAAGAACAACCAGTCCATAGTGAAGCAGATCAAAAATTGATAAAACCATGACAAAAACACAGGGATGGTAGAGAGATGGGGAAAGTGCCAATATGGAGTACTGGTAGACAGTGGGAGAAGTGGGGAGAGCAGTGAAAGAAAGTCAGACCTCATCCTTGTAACAGAAGGCCAATACATAAGATTGGAAACTGAGAAAGTACCAATTTAAGCTTGCTGGAATCTGGAGATAAATATCCAAAGAATCAACTAGGAGTTGAAAGCAGATGCTTCTGGGAAGGGGGACACACAGGGAGTGAGACATGTTGGCGGGGGTGCTTTTTTCTAAAGAAACAGGTAGCACCATTTGATGCTTTGAATTATATATTCATATTCAACTTTGATTAACTACGGAAAGTATAAAAAAGATTACAGAAATGAATCAAAATACCATCGTCTTTAATAAAAGAAGAGTAAAACTATTAAATGTCACTGATTTAACTCACATTTCCGCATCTTTAAAGATACAATACAAAACAGAAAAGCCACTATTTTCCATTGGTTAATACCTTCTGATTCTCTTCCACTTCGGTTCTAAGTTCTGAACTCACGGCTGTTTTTGTTATTGCTCTAAGGAAATAAAAACATTATCAGTGCTTGGTTTAGTATTTGATATAAAAGACTTCAATTTCCCTATATGAAACAACACATTGCTCCATAAATTACAAAAAACTAAATGGAAAAAACCTTAAACCTTTACAATTGATAAATATATTCCTCCTCTCAGATGTGTGTGTTTGTTCATTACCACAAGATATAAAACCAAGGAAAAGTAACAGTAATAGTTGCACTTTAATGCGAGTGCAGTTATTTCCAAGATCTTAGTTAAATATATGTAACTCTATTCCTGTATATGATCTCTACAGCTCACAGGCTAAGGATAATGTTCAATAAGTTAAGGCAGCAGACTGTTCAAGCTATTTAAGCACATGTATATCTTCAATAGCATGCTTGACTAAATGATAATGTACTATATGATTCTTAAGTCCTGTCTAAGAAGTATTTTCCCAAGACTAATAAAATAAACAAATTTATTTACAAAACATCTCATATCAGAAGTCAAAACACCTCATTCAGTGACTCAAGAAGAGGACTGACAATTATTTAAGTTTCTGAAAATGTGGCTTTTAAAACAGGTTTGCCTTGTATTTATGAGATGTGGAGGACCATTATACAATTGAAAGCAATAGCAGAAAAGCTGCATTCAAAATCTTAATCTGTCACTATGAACAAGTCAGCCTCTATGATTCATTTCCTTCATCAAGAATGAGTAAGATGATATATAAGAAACTCTTCAGGAAGAAAAACACCAGAGTCCATGCCAGACCCTAAGTTAGTTACATCTGCATACATTAAATTTTGTTAACTCATCTAATCCTGAAAGGTAGGTGTTGTTATTTCTGTTTTACTGCTGAGGAACGTGATTATTTACAAAGTTCACACAACTAGCAAGAGGCAGTGCCAGGAACACAACCTAGACTGCTCTCTTCAACCACACAACACAGGGGCTTGTCGCCTTCTCGGGAAGACAGGCCATTAGCAGTACAGTGCTGGTAGTAAGAGAACTTTAATTTCCTAAGCATTTTCATATTTTAATGGCTTCATTTTATGCATAAACATGAAGATAATTAGGCATATGTTAAAAAGAAGAATGTCTCAAAGCCTTATTACTCTACGTTACCTGGCTTTGGTAGGAAAATTTTGACTAAGATCCTTCATAATCACCAGAGCTAACTCAATAGGAGCAGCCAAGATTCGGGCAGCAGTCTGAAAACTTAGATCTGCAACAACATCAAACGTAAGTTAAAGTGTATTCATCTATAGCAATGAGAAAGAAATAGGAAAAAAGCACATTGATTTCCCACTATTTTCTTGGTAATTAAGAATGCCCTAGAATGACATTTCAAAGCATGCCCATGGTTGAATTGAAGGTTTTACTCACTTCATAGGCCCCTAGAGTGTTTACTGTAGCCGTTCCTTGATCTGCCTGCATAAACACTAAGGCACACACCAACACATTTAGCACAGGATTAATCCACCCCAAATTCTTTTCCTTCTTCTGGATTTACAACATTAACACAAAGTACAGCAAAAGACTTTAGTAAATTATGCTGGGAAAGAAAACCTTGATATATAGTTCTTTGGACCAGAAAAGCACACATATATCCTGCCATACTGACATGCCTTTAACATCCAACTGTGTAATAAATGTATACATATAGAAACACAAAGATTAAGACAAACTTGTTTCTAGTATTACAAGCTTATGCACCTGGTCACACAAAGAAAGATCTGGTACTCATCTATAAATATATATTACTCTGCAGAGTGTTATTTGTCTACAAAGGACTTTCTTCCTTTCCTTTCTAATAAATCAGGATTAATCACATGATCCTTAAAATCTGTGAATAAATACAATTAAATTCAAATTCTGTTTTTTTAAATACCATAAAATTTAGAATGATTCCTCTACGTTTTTATTACCTTGCAATTGCCAAACTTTTAAAGGTGCCATTTCATTGGTGCTCTCAACGAGATGCTTTCTGAGTTCTTTCAACTCTCCCTTCAGGTCAGGGTGCAGGTCTCTGAAGGAAACATAAAATCAATCCTTTTCAGGTGTTCTTTCTTTCCCAAAGCACATTTAGAAGTTGACCCCAAATTTATCTTCACAGCTCTCCCCACTTAGTAACAGGAAAATTCTTACAATATAGGAAAAATATTAAATTTTTCTTAAAAAACAAGTTAATATAGAAAAGTATGAGTTAATTTAAAAACCATAAAATTTACAGATTAAAAAATGAATCACTACAACAGCAACTCTCTAAGTTGGGGGAGGGAGAGGAGTGGGACTGAGAGTAGGGAACAGAGGGGACCTCAACTCTATCTGCTGTGTTTTACTCACCTTGGTTCTTTCTTTCTTCAAGTAAAAGAAGGTGTTATGTTGCAGGAAAAAAAACCTCGATAAACAATTCTTTGGTACAGAAAAGCAAGTACGATAGAAACAGTCAATCCTGGGTGGTGAGTACAGGGGTATGTTATATTATTCTCCATCATTTCCTGAATCTTTTTAATTTCTCAAAATAAAATAGGAAATACCCTGCTTCCAATCCCAAAATGAGTTTCTTTCAGCTACATGCTCGTAAGTCCTTTAGTCACATGAATATAATTCAAGCTAACCAAGACTATTGCGTTTTGTTTAGTTTTATCTTGAAATACAGTGCCTTCTATTTAAAGTTAGTAAAACAGAAGTTTTCAGAGGCAGAGATAGATCATTTAGATCAGACAGACAGATGGAACAGAGTAATTCTGTTTTTAACACTAAAAACTCAAAATTTCTTAAATGCAACCTGCCGAAAGTAAAATATTTACTCAGATCCTTCACCATCCCATCAACCCATTCCAGTTACTTTACTTTTCTTCATGATAAAAATACCTTAAAATGGGTCACTTACTTTAGATAGCTAAATAACTATTCTGAATGTCCAAAAAGGAAATCGTCTTCAATATTCTACATACTACCTTTGTGCTATAAACACATGAAATCATAATGCTATCCAAAAAACAAACATATAAAACATGAATATGAAAAGGGATTCTGGAAACCTGGATGCAGTAAAAATGGAACCTGACTGCATATTAATAAAGCCATAACTGATGTTCGACACAAAGAAATGTGCATTTGCACAGGATGAACTCAACATATGCACAGTCACTCAACATCAACAAAGTCATCTCTACTAAACTGTTAGTCTAGCTGTCACTTCACTGGGTCAAATGTTAAAGCTAAAATATATGAAACTGCACCTATACATACTATTTCTATTGAAAAAAAAAAAAAAAAAAGCACACCATAGATGTCCTAATTAAGATTTCCAGATAAAGCAGAATTCAGGGCTCTGAACAATGATCAAATCATATCAGAAATAACTACAACATTTAAAATAACAGCTAAGAACATTTTTCAGCTATAAAATTCTATTATGCTTTCATAAAATAGTTATGGAATTTTCTTCAAAAAGCCACTTCCTATCCTCTTTCATATAAAGTAAATTGTAATAAAATGTATTTCAACTGAACATATATAAAATCTACCACACCTCCTACTACAACTCTTTTGCAATTTTTCAAACTATGTTTAGCATAAGTAAATAGCTATAAATACAACATTGTAAATCAACTATAATTCAATAAAATAAAATTTTTTAAAAAAGAGATAAGAAACAAACAAGCAAAAAAAATAATAATAATAGCTATGACCTCTCTAACGTAAAATACATTTGGTTTTCCTCAGGAAAAGATTGCATAAAACAATTAGATTTCTCCTATTATGTGAATCAAAAAAATGGCATGTAACTTTATGCTATCAACTGCAAGGTCCAGAAAAGGAAATCAATTTAAGCCATAAGCAGGCAGCCATAGTATCATGTAAGAATAATGTGCTTCAGAATTACCAGAAATCATAAACTGTACTACAAACTAACTGGTCATCTCCTCGTATCAGATTACATACATAAAGTATTGTTGGGAGATCTGTAACTCATCTCCCCATATCAGATTACATACATAAAGTATTGTTGGGAGGTCTGTAACTCAGGCAGTAAAGAGAAAGATGATGCTTACAATATGAGGAAGCCTGGAGGTTTGAAGAGAATAAGACCCCTTTCCCAAAAGAATACACATACCTTAATCTTCCAAAGAGAAATCCTTGAACTTCATCAATAGGATCATTTTCACCAATCACTGTGGTGTTAACTTCAGTTCCTACAAAAGCACAGCAAATAACATGTCTAATCACTCAGATTAGAAATAAAAATATTAACTTCATAAAATCTGAAAAAAATTTGAAACACCTGAAACTATAATAGCATTTAAACTGTTGAATACCTCAACTAACAGAGTGGTTAACAAACAAACAGAATAAATGTGTTTTTGACATATCCTGTGTTCCTGGATAAAGAAAGAATGTTTTTCCTTAAACTTTGGAAATATTTACATGTTAACTATTTCAAAATTAATACCTTTAAAATTATGAATAACGGATTTTTCAATATCAAAATTCTGAGGAATTTGCAACTAGGCAACTTAATCCTAAATATAATTACCGAGGACAGGATGATGAAGTACTAGGCTATCTTCCATGTGCCAAAACCAATCATTTTTACTTTTACAACAAGCTCAAAAGACATAAAAAGAGTACGCATAAAACTTGTGGAAATAATGAATTCAAAACCCTAGAATATTACAACAGGAAGTATCCACAGTAAAGTGCAGAAAATAATATAAAAACATGAAACTGTTTGTTAATTATACGATGGCTTAAGATTTCACATTGGGTCACAAATTAATTACTATTTGTGAACTACTTATCATCAATAACAATAGCTACTACTTACTGAACTCTTTTGTGAAAAAAACTTTGTTAAATTCTTTACCTATACATCTTATTTTCTCCTCAAAAATACTTTAAGAGGCATATATCATTATCTGAACTCTACAGAGGAAAAAATTAGGACCTAAAGAATTTGTTACCCAACTTAGACATAACAGAACCAAGATTCAAACATAGGTTCATAATACTCCTAAATCTATTCTTTTTCATTAAAGAAACAAATTCCCCTTTAACTCATATTTAAAGAAAACAAAACACATTGGTCTTAATTGACAAATTCACCTTTCACCTGAGTATCATCCTTGGCCTTGTACTCAGTGCTCTTAATGGCCAACTCCACACCATAGCCAGAGAGGTAAACAGGCTCCTTCCTGGGATTCTGCAAGCAGAGCAAGTATTCCTCCATCACCACTCAGCTCTCCACGCACTCCCACCTAGCTCTTTATGCATCACAGCATACAGAGCCCGATCATGTGAACGTCACATAGCCATCACTAGGATTACACACTCAAAACATGCTTGAACTTCCATGGGAATCCTTAGATTGTGGATCCTGCCACAAGTGTGAGAACGGGAATTCCAAGGTAGAAACAAAACCAGACGAAGGGGGCTTCCCTGGTGGCACAGTGGTTAAGAATCCGCCTGCCAATGCAGGGGACACGGGTTCGATCCCTGGTCCAGGAAGATCCCACACGCCGCACAGCAGCTAAGCCCGTGCGCCACAACTACTGAGCCTGCGCTCTAGAGCCTGCAAGCCACAACTACTGAAGCCCGCGTGGCCTAGAGCCGGCGCTCCGCAACAAGACAAGCCATCACAATGAGAAGTCCACTAACCACAAAAAAGAGTAGCCCCAACTCGTCACAACTAGAGAAAGCCCGCATGCAGCAACAAAGACCCAAGGCAGCCAAAAGTAAATTAAAAAAAAAAATTTAAAAAAAAAAAAAAAAAAAACAGATGAAGGGATAGTGGAAAGGGCAAAGGTCACCAAACCATGTGAAGAAATGGAGAAAACAAAAAAGCAGTTCCAGGATCTACACAGCGTTGAAAACTGGTGAGGTTTCAAACCTAGAAGTGCTTTGTTGAGACCGTGTGTGTAAATGTGTGCGTGTGTGTGTGTGTATGTGTGTGTGTGTACATTTTTTTACTTACTTTAAATGTCTTCAGGCAGGGTTTGGGCTGACCTAATGTCACAGGCTTACCATCATCCTGAATGAGGATGGCCCTTTAAATACCAGCAATAGGGACTTCCCTGGTGGTCCAGTGGTTAAGAATCCACCTTCCAATGCAGGGGACGCAGGTTTGATCCGTGGTCAGGCAACTAAGATCCCACATGCCACGGGGCAACTAAGCCAGCGCACTCTAGAGCCCATACGCCACAACTAGAGAGAAGCCCACATGCCCCAACGAAGAGCCCGCGTGCTGCAACAAAAGATCCTGCGTGCCGCAACTAAGACCTGACACAGCCAAATAAATAAATAAATTTTTTTTTTTTAATAAATATTTTTAAAAAAACAAATAACCAGCAACAGAGCAAGGTGGCTCTGGGGGGGAGGGGGTCCAAAACTGGATATTGATAAATCTGTTTCTGCTCACATAAATTTTCATTTAAAATTTTTATTTTACTTTCCCATGGACTTAACATCCGATATTTACTGAGCTTAATACAACACAGAAACTTTAAAGGCCAACGATCTTTACATATAAATATTTTAAATGCTAAATGCCACACAAGGTTTCGAAAGCTTAATTTTAAATCAATTCTGCCTGATTTTACCTCTTTAGAAATCCTCCTTTTTCTATCAAATAAAAAGATGCCAGAAAGGGAAAAAAACGGGTTTGGAAAGGAAGTGAATTCAAGAATCAGTTCCATAGTATGATGACCATATTAAATCTGGACCAAATTAAATATAATTTACATGGTTCGTTTTGAAATAGAATGTAGGGAATTCCCTGGCGGTCCAGTAGTTAGGACTCTGCGCTTTCACTGCCCAGGGCCCCGGGTTCAATCCCTGATCGGGGAACTAGGATCCCAGGAGCCGCATGGCATAGCCAAAAAAAAAAAAAAAAAAAAAAATCAAAACTGAAATAGAATGTCAAATTTATACAGCCATTTTTTAGGCATATTGTTTTACATTTCTTCAGAAAGGCAAGCAAAGTACCTCCTATGTGCAAATAACAGATTTGATGAAAGTACTACACTTCCCAAAAAAGTAGTTCAAATCATTTTATAAAGGGGGAAATTATTAGCTTAAGTGCTAAGGTTGTGGTGGGCAAACTAATATTTAAAACAGTTATAAAATAAGTCAATACTTACAGATATGTAATGTCTGAATACGTAATTGATTTTGCCTGCATTGTTTTTTGATACAAGTTGTCGGTGGAACTTATAAAACTCCTCAGAGCCAATCTCAGAGTAGAAAATAACCACAGAGCTTTCAGGATGAGATGAGGGATATCTGTGATCTCCTTTGAACAATAAAGGTTTTGGTCTGAAAATAAATATTAAAAGCTTAAAATTGTTAACTTAAAAAAGCTTTTAAACATTAAAAACAATACAAAATGAAGCTACAGCAATGATAATTTAAGCAAACATTATAAGCATCTTAATATAAAGAGTATCACAATCTTAAATAGTTTTCAGTTAGTAAGAATACTGAAAACAAATAAAACAGGTATGAGTCTTATTTGTTCATAATTAAAATTAACGAATGTACATTATATAAATACTAACCTTAAAATGTAGACTTTGACTAATAATTGTTACCAATTTCTAGAGCATGGGGTAAAAAACCAGAAAAAGGATACACATCCAGCCTTCACAGTACTAAAACTTTAGTAAATTATTCTACCATATAAATAGAATGTAATTACCTTTTAATCTGAAAACCTAAGTGCAAATAATGCAAAAAAGCAGAGGATAAATTTTAGCATATAACTTCCCAATTACAGCATCTCCCTCCTCTATCATTTTTACTATTATGATCATCCTACTACTGCATCTAAAATTTAGGTTTTCCTCATAAATTTTAAAACTCCCCCCTCAAGAAAACTTCTCTAAGAATGACATCAAGATATTAACAGATCTTAATGCACAGACTTTATGACCTACCAATCCTTCTTAAGGAGGTACACCTACACGTACTAAGTGGAAAATGCCCCTTACAAAAATAAACCTACCTACCTGTATAAATTTATAACCACAGAAAAAAGTATAAAAGGATATATGCCAATCCATTAAAAATAGTTACCACCTCCCAGAAGAGGAGACATTATCACTCTTTTCTTTATAAAGGTCTGCATTATTGTAACAAATTAAAGAAAGAATTTTTCAAGTCAGTCAATTTTGTTTTCCCCAAGGGAACAGCACTTTACCATGCAGCCAATTTTGAATGTCCATACCTCACCCCGAGAGAGCTGAACGCTCACTGAGTTTCTGGTGATCACCCTGAGGAAAAAGCACTCATACCATTTGGTGGGCAGAGGACAGGTGCTGAGCAGATCATCTCACTAAAGAGGAATTTCCCCACCTAAAACACCCCCTGGCACTTCTGGTAGAGCAGGGCAATATCACAGAGAGAGATAACCGTTATACAATTTATAACAGCATTAGAGGACGTACAGAGGGGTTACTGCCCTAGGCAGACAGCAAGAGGTACCTATTGTTATTTGTCCACCACAGGAAACCTACCTTTAAGCAAAAAAGTCAGCCCACTGATTACCAATTTAATATTCAAATTAAGCTTGCAAATTTCTTAAATAGTCTCCTTTGTCTGAAACTAATACTCTCCTGAGAGATCATTATCATTAATATCATTACTCCAGGCACTGGCTTTAATACACAGAATATTCTTTACTAAGCTAAAGACAAAGCCTATGTAATCTCTCTGATACAGTCATTACTAAGTAACAATAATAGTAAGTACTCTTATTATCTCTATTTCGAAACAAGATGAGGAAAGAAAGGTTATGCAATTTGCCTAAATTCACAAAACTATTGTAAGTGATGGAGCTGGGATTTAAATCTAGTTGGTCTGGTTCCAGAATTCACATTCTAAACCACTATACCTACGGACCAAAAAACCCGTAAGAAAAATCAGACGGTGGACTTGATATAGAAGAAAGCACAACGAATGCATGACATTTAAATAAAGAAACACACAATCTACCTTTCAGAAGCTGTTAGTAGAAGAGTCTCAAGGGTATCAAAATCACAAGTCCTCTTTCCATGCACTGAAAAAAATGAATTACATCCTTCTGGTGGAGGTTCATCAGCTGCTATCTGTCATTTAAGACACAAGACATTTTTAAAAATAATTTCTAACCAAAAACAAGATGAAAACATGAGTATTCTAAATAGGTAATAAAATGATAATAAAACAACATCAGGGACTTCCCTGGTGGCGCAGTGGTTGAGAATCTGCCTGCCAATGCAGGGGACACGGGTTCGAGCCCTGGTCTGGGAAGATCCCACATGCCGCAGAGCAACTGGGGCCGTGAGCCACAACTACTGAGCCTGCGCGTCTGGAGCCTGTGCTCCGCAACAAGAGAGGCCGCGATAGTGAGAGGCCCGCGCACCGCAATGAAGAGTGGTCCCCGCTCGCCGCAACTAGAGAAAGCCCCCACACAGAAACGAAGACCCAACACAGCTAAAAATAATAAATAAATAAATAAATTTATTAAAAAAAAACAAAACAAAACAACATCAGTAAAAGCAAAAAATTAACATCTACCGAACACCCATTATGTGACAGAAAGAGCTTTATGTTTCACTGCTTTCTTTGTATTATTTCATCTAGTTCCTCCCAATATCATTCCATGAGGTAGGTGTTATTATTATCCCCAAAATAGAACTTTAAAATTCTATCTCAGAAGATATCAAAAGATATCCAGGGGGGGACTTCCCTGGTGGCACAGTGGTTAAGAATCCGCCTGCCAATGCAGGGGACACAGGTTCGAGCCCTGGCCCGGGAAGATCCCACATGCCGCGGAGCAACTAAGCCCGTGCTCCACAACTACTGAGCCCGTGCACCTAAATCCCGTGCTCCACAACAAGACAAGCCACCGCAATGAGAAGCCCGCGCACCGCAACGAAGGGTAGCCCCCGCTCGCTGCAACTAGAGAAAAGCCTGCGCACACGCAGCAACGAAGACCCAATGCAGCCAAAAATAAATGATTAATTTTTTTTTAAATGTTAAAAAAAAAAAAAAAGATATCCAGGGAACACAGTATGTACCTTGTAGAAAACTAAGCTTACAAATGTCAATTGTAAGTGTCAAAGTATAACAATGCAGTCCTAATTAAGTATAATACGCAGATTAATGTGAAGCCCCTCCTGAAACAGGAAGAATGACACTGAAACTACAAAACCAACGGGGCCTAAAAAAAAGAGTACAGATGGAAAGGTAAAATTATCCAAGGAGCATGCTAAGATATTTAAAGGAAAGGCTGAATGAGACGTGGGGTATGTTTAGAGTGAAATGCACTAACGCCCAGGCACAATGAGATAAGTTCACCTGCAACTTAAATGAGAAGCACACTGAGAAGCATGAGTGTATAGAGACAGGAAAAGGAAAGGACATAATGACAAGGTCTGGGTATGCACTGATGTCATTTATGTGATATATTCCTACTGAATGACCTTTTCTACTCCTGGAATACAAATAATTAAGAAAAGATGAGGAGAAATGGAAAGCTTGCTATGAAAAATTAATATTAAAACTTTCCATTACATTTTTCTTCTTTTTTGTAAATTATTACAAAACTTACAAACTTGTGTTTGTAAGAAGAAAGAATAGTACAGTAAACCCCTATGTACCCATGACCCAGCTTCAGTAATTATCAATTCATGGCCAATCTCATTTCTTCCACCTTCCTACCACATTCCATTGGATCATTTTGACACAAGCTCCAAACAGCATTTCATTTATAATGTTTCACTATGTCTCAATAAAACACAGAGGGTTGTTTTTTTTTTTCTGGCCGGCCGCACGGCTTGCAGGATCTCAGTTCCCCGACCAGGGTTTGAATCCAGGCCACGGCAGTGAAAGCCCAGAATCCTAACCACTAGGCCACCTGGGAACTCCCAAAACACAGAGATTTTTTTTAAAAACATACTACCATTATCACACTTTTAAAAAAAGTAAAACAATTCTGCATTGATGGCCACCGGCAGCATAGTTTTTCAATCTTCCCAAGTGCTCCCATAAAAACAAAGCAAAAATGAAAACAAAAACCAGTGGACCACATTTATGACAAAACTAGGTGGAAGGAAATCCCCATGATACAAAACACAAAAATGACCTGCGGTTATCAGAGGCCATGGAAGCAGAGGGAAACTACAGAGATTCTGATGATCCTGAAAACAAGAAAACCCCAAAACAGCCAAAAGGTTTTCACTGGAAAGTATGGTGGGCCAACGGGTTTTGTTTCACCTAGTACAGGTAAGCACAAGGCAGTCTGACCACTGTGAACTCATAACTCACAGGCTAGGACTCCCTTCTAGGAAAGGGCTCCACTCTAAGGAGAAACTGTTGAGGGCAGAATAAAACTCAAGTAGGACAGAGATAAAAGCCAATAAAAGAAAAAGTCCAAATAAAAGTGCAAGAGGGGAACAGAGCCAGGAAATTTCAAAAAGCAAGCTCCCTTTCTTTTAAAGCCACCCTATTTTAACATAACATAAAATCAACAGAATAGCGAGCCACGCCGACCTCCAAAAGTTAAGGAAAACTAATTTCACATCAAATTGAGCAGAAGAAGTCTGTGTCAAATCCCATACAAAGCTATTGCAAGAAAAGGGGAGAGGGGAAGAACAGAGTAACACCCTTATTCTTATAGACGAGTGCTGTACAAGAGAAATTTCTGTAATGATAGCAGTCTACTGGGAATTCCCTGGTGGTCCAGTGGTTAAGGACTCAGCACTTTCACTGCCGGGGCCCTGGGTTCAATCCCTGGTCAGGGAACTGAGATCCAGCAAGGCCCTTGCTGGGGCCAAAGAAAAAAAAAAAATGTATAGGGCAAACAGTGTAAGTTATTCAACAGAAAAGAAAGGGATAGAGGGAGAACCTATAAATTAAGAGACCACCCACCCCCCAAAAAAATTAATAAATTTTTTAAAACTGGGCAAGACTAAACTCTATTGTTTGGAGATGAACTCTTGGGCAATGAAATGGTTTTTTTAAAAAAACAAAACAGCAAATGATTCCAACAGAAGAAAGTGATTCCTTCTGAAGGGCAGAAGTCAGCTGTGATGGCGACACAGCAGGAAGGGCTTCCGTGGTGCCCGGCTAAACTCAATTTCCTGACCAGGGTGAAAACTACAAGTGTTCACTTCGTAATCATTCTTTATACTACATATTTCTTGTGAGTCATTTTCTACGCTGGTTTTATTTCAGAATAAGAAAAAAGGTTTTAAAATTAACATTTCTTTTATGCCAAACATACAATCAGCATACACACCTTTGATTCTCTTGCTCTCTATTTTTTTACGAGTTTGTTCAACTCAAAATCCAACAAGGGGCTTCCCTGGTGGCGCAGCAGTTAAGAATCCGCCTGCCAATGCAGGGGACACGGGTTCGAGCCCTGGTCCAGGAGGATCCCACATGCCGCGGAGCAACTGGGTCCATGAGCCACAACTACTGAGCCTGTGCTCTAGAGCCATCGAACAGCAACTGCTGAGCCCGAGTGCCACAGCTGCTGAGGCCCACGCACCTAGAGCCCGTGCTCTGCAACAAGAGAGGCCACCCAATGAGAGGCCCGCACAGCACAACGAAGAGTAGCCCCTGCTCACCACAACTGGGAAAGAGCCCGTGCGCAGCAACAAAGACCCAACACAGCCAAAAATAAAAATAAATAAATAAATTTTTTAAAAAATCCAACAAGACCCACACGTTGCATTAAGTTGACACCTTTTTAAAGTCTCTCTTGAAGCTCCTCCTTCCCTCTTTTCTTTTCCTTTAAACTTATTTGTTGACAAAATCACATCATTTTACTACAAAGCTTTCCTCATTCTAGCTTTTCCTGACTGTATTCCTGTGATATTGTTTCACATTTCCTATCTGCTATATTTCCCGTGAACTGCTTTTAGATCTACAGGCTATGATCACACTCAGAGTTAACTGGTTTAGCAAAAACTATATCGCCTCTCTCTTCAGCTGTGTTGTATAAATAAAGTCTGGTAGTTTTTTGTGTAGATATTTTATTTTTCCTTAAATGAAAATAAGTGCAAATTATATTTTTTATAATATGTTATTTGAAGATTTAACATCACCAATTTTGCTTATTATTTATAAACAAATTGTAAATCCTAGACAATTTCAGGTAGAAAAGGTATAGTTCTGTAACACAATGACAGGACAACTGCAATACAGCCGATCAAGATATGCAACCACTAAAAAATACTGTCACGTGTAAGCACTGAACTCACCTGCTGGAAGGCTTGAATTGTCGCTGAGTAGGAGTGAAGAGACAGACAAAATTTCAACAGATTCTGCTGTAGTGGTGACAGAAACTGAAATGCAACTTCCAATATTGCATGATAATAGGAATAATCAGTACCTGTCAGGAAGAACATTAACCAAAATAATTCTATATGACTAGAGGTATCCAAATAAGATAGTTCATAAAGTATAAAGCTATGTGTTACAAAAGCATATTGATTGCAAAATGTTACCACTATACTGTCCTGAACTGCTTGTCAAATGCTTAGAATTCCTTGGAGTACACCATGCAATTGGACTTTTCTTCCCTTTGTTCAGACTATTCCCTCTCCCTGGACTGCTGGACTGCAATTCTCCCACTTACCTGGATGACTAACTCCTACTTTCTTCCTCAGGAAGAATTCAGCTGTGAGAGCACCTATTCCAGGGAGGCACCGCCTATCCCTACCCCCTGCCTCACTGGACCAAGTTCATCTCTTCTTTGCTCCCATAATATTTCTTCACTTACCTCTTTCACTTAGCACATCATTTACTCATTTACCTATTTACTAACTGCCCCTCCCAAAGAGCCTTTGGGCCCCCAAAGCCCGAAACTATGACTTGTCTTTGTATCCACAGTGTCTGCATATGTTATCTATTCAAATAACCCAGCAAGATGGAGCAGTGTGGTGAGGAAGTACAAGGTATGAAAGGATATAATGAAACTGCAGTTTGGGGAGAAGCATTAAAACAACTGGAACAAATTATCTGAGGGGAAAAAAAACGCACGTACCAGTATGAAAAAATCCCCAGGATATATTAAACGAAAAGCACAAGGTACAAAACAATGTATACAGTATGCAATTTTTTCTTACTCTTAGAAAGAATAAGAAATAGGAATACATACTTATGTATTTATTGTAAAAAAGAAAAAAAACACTGAAGGCTAAACAAATTAATTTAAATGGTTATAAAAAGCCAAGAGAAACAGGAGGAACAAGATTTTTCTGTGTATAGCCTTTTGTATAGCTTTGACTTTTAAACCACTATTAACTATCCCAAAAAGAAATTTAAGAAAAATATTTAACATTTAAAAAATCAAAATGTAAAAGGTCTATATGGCATTAGCACCTTCTAAGTAGAAAAAGAGATCAGAAAGAAATATCTTAAAATGTTGCCACAATGTTAATGGTGACTGTCTCTGGGTGGTGGGACTAGGAGTAGTATTTCAAATAAAATGTTTAACGTAGTTTTATGGTCACTTCCAAGAATTCACACTCCCCTAATTTTAACCAGGAACACATTAGCATTTATACTGAAGAAATTTCATTTTAAATGTCAGAGTTCAAAATTCATTACAAAACTCACTTCGATAAATTTGTTTTATGAAATCATAAACTAAAATGATTTTTTTGATAACTCAAACAGTTCTAGCTGACTCTAAATTATGTAACTAAAGCTTACAAATTATGTAACTAAAGCTTACAAATTATGTAACTAAAGCTTGTTCAAAACTTTTATGCACTTAAATCACCAAAAAAGATTCAGACTTGACCTTTTAAATATGTATTAATTTTTAAATATCATGAAGTTAAAAATCCATTAGTCAAATATTCACAGCAGTCACATAATTCTTACACATTTTCTCTTCAACAAGGACTTATTATGCCTGTCAATGTAATGCTCCAGGTTTTAACTACTCACGTATCAGCATCTTTGACTATTAATGTTCATACTCTGTATAGCTTACATTGAATTGGAAAATGTTTGTGAAAGCTCATCAAAAACTGTAAACAAGCGATACAGTTTACCTTGTCATTAATTTGACACCTTGACACTCCAGTTGTGTGTGGCTGGCATGCATAATGGAAAACATGCCGGATGGCACTACCTTAATGATAACAAACTTAACAGATTAACAGATCAGCTGTATAATTAGTTCATAACAAAAGAAAGTGAATCAAATCTGATGGTTATTAAGTAAATGCTGAATGATTTTAAATGAATTTGACTTCCACAAAATATTCATGTAGCACTTTCAATAAAAGAACACAAAAGAACAAAAACAAGGGGAGAAACAAAAAAAAAAATCAAAGGTAGCTCTTATCACCAAAGTTACAAATTTTTTCAAAAACAGTTACTAGTTTGTGTTGACTCTGCTGGCTACCATCACAACTCTAGTCATTAAAGATAAAAATGTTTTCCATTAACTGCCATGCCACACATACTCTGAAAGAGATCAATTTTTCTAATATATTCCCAGACACCGAAGTCAAAGAAGCATTTGCTTCAATTTTACCGTGATGATCTGATGATCCAATATTTTGACTGGCTTCTACAAAATTCCAAAATTTCTCTTGACTGTCTTCTGCTATAAACTCACTGAGAGAAAAGGGGGAAATATCAGAAATAAAACAACTTAATAAAATCTTCTAATATAAGCTCTATTACTAAGGGGAGTAAAAATCGATTTTTAAATTACCAAATGTCCAAAGCTTGGCTTTTATTTGATAATATATATTATACACGAACATGTATAACATATATTTTCTAATGATAAGCAAGTCTTACTAGCTTATTAGCTATTAATAATTAGCTTAGTAGTTTATTCACTGAATAGTTTAATAGGTATCCCTAAAGAAACCTAGAATAATAGAAACGTTGTAACAACAGGGAAGTCCCAATATAAAGAAAGGTTATGAAATCTCATTTGTGAAAATGCTGTCAGTAGTAGAAGCAGAATTAGGAATTGATAATTCTAGTACTAGTTCTGCTCACTCATTTTCTGAAATACCTTGCAAAGAACAAAAAAATATGTTTTTGCCTAAGTTTCTCCCGAGGAAAACATGAACCCTAGAAAAATTTCGAGGAGACTAAAGGCAGCATGTCGTAATCTTTTTACATCCACAAATCCAAATTTTCAAAATCACCAAATATTAGTTTAAAGTTAGCACTGATTTAATAAAATCAGGTCTTAGAACTTAATGCCATCTTAATTTTTTCCCTGACTTTACACTACTGTACTGACCTAAAATAAAATGGCTATTCTACATTTCCCTGCATTCAAGAGCCTAAAATCCCTTAAAAGAAAATGCGTGTACTAATTGAATGATTCATGTAAATTGGTAATCTTCTCCTCCAAGGCATACCAATGTAGTGGTGGTCTTTCCCTGTCTGAAAGCAAACTACAGATCTGGATCTCAGCTTACCTAGCCAAAGGAAGACTTTCCCATTACTTGTCAACACTGGGCTGTACAACTCTCACTCTACTCCACAGCTAGACACAGAAATACGGCAAAATAAGAAACATTTCCTGGTAATGCACAGCTTCTCTAAAAATAGGTTTCTGAAAATACCCATTATCATAATGTATTAAATTATTTAGTGCCTCCTTGAGTGTGGCATTTTCTAGGCTTTCGAGTAACTGACATAGACATTATACCAACCTTATAATAGCTTATAGTCTAAGAAAACAGGTACTAAAACAGATAGATTATGATATGCAAGTAAATGCTTTGTATTCTTTGTAAGAATACAAAATGAATCTTAGCTTAGATTCCTACAGAGGCCATATGCACATAAATATATACTTTTCATATAATTACAGGAAAACTTCTTAAACATACATTCTTTTTCACTCCACTGCATAAATAAGTCTTACAACGTCTAAGTGTCAAACAGCCTTAAGAAAATTAATTACCAGATCCACTGAAGTAATCCATGGACGACAGGAACAATACAAGATATTATTAAAAGGAATGCTGCCATCTGTTTATAGTATGCTTAAGTTTGCTTGCTTTTTGTTTTAAATTGTTTTTTAGCTTCTGATACCTGAGTAAAATATCGATAAAACTTCCACTGAGTAAAATATTGATAGTTTTCCAGATGACATGATACGATGTCTGGGATTTGCTTTAAAATATTTTAGCGGGAGAAGGTAGGAGGGTGGTGGTGGTGACGGTTATTGGACTTGAGTTGACAATCACTAAAACTGGGTGACAGGTAGAGGGAGAGCACATTATATATACCATTCTCTCCACTTATAAACTTATTAACTTTCTTAAGGGCACAGAGTTAGTAAATGAAAAGTCTGGAATTTACATTCCAATCTCAATCACTCAAATCTATCATGCTGCATTCTCAGGCCATTATAATATCTCAATAAATGATTGTATAAGCACTCAATAAATGATTGCTTCAACTTCAAAAGTAGAACGTTATTTACACAATATTTCTGTTAGTAACTATAGCTGCTCAAAACATACTCAGAGCTCTACTTCAATTAAATATATATCACTTCATGGACAACCAGAAAGCTACAAACCCTTCATTAGCATCAGGTCCAACCTAAAAATACACACAGGGGACTTCCCTGGTGGCGCAGTGGTTAAGAATCCGCCTGTCGATGCAGGGGACACGGGTTCGATCTCTAGTCCGGGAAGATCCCACATGCCGCGGAGCAACTAAGCCCATGTGCCACAACTACTGAGCCTGCGCTCTAGAGCCCACAAGCCACAACTACTGAGCCCGCAAGCCACAACCACTGAAGCCCGTGCGCCTAGAGCCCGTCTCCGCAACGAGAGAAGCCACTGCAATGAGGAGCCCACGCGGCACAACTAGAGAAAACCTGCACACAGCAACAAAGACCCAACGCAGCCAGAAGTCAAATAAATAAAACAAATAAATTTATTAAAAATTTTAAAAATAAAAATACACACAAGAATAGTTTTAGTTCCTAAGGGCCAGAAGCAAGGAAGACAAAATGTCTGTATTAGCTACATGCCTCGATGTGTGGAAAAAGATTCTGTCCCTTCACCCTCCCCCCAATGGACAGTGCTGTGACCCACCATCAGTGTCTGCCACGGACCCAGGAGGGAAGGATAGTGGCCTCAGCTAGCTCTGGAGGTGAATATAGAGTAGTTTCAAAAAAGCACAGCAGTGTTTTTGAGTTGCCTACACGTCCCATTTCCTTGGCAAACTGTTTGCAAATAGCCACAGAAGAGAAGTAAAAATAATGAACCAAAATGGCAAATGGCCAGGATATCATGAAAAGGGGCTATGTTTGTTATGGGTAAGTTGCAGTGAAGGAAACAGTTTACAATACTCACTTCACAGAGATCAAAGAAACTGAAAAAAAATTGATCAACTAAGGCTGACAATTTTAGCATACTTTCTCAAAAGTCTGTAAGTATATGCCATAAGACTCTTCTAAGACAATATACAAACACCAAGAAATTTGTTAGTGTAAGTGAGAGTAATGGGATGTAATCCAGTGAAGAATGTTAAGCAGAATATTGTAAAACATCTGTTACGGTTAGTTGCACAAAATTATTTAGAAAGTGATAGTAAATCTCAATGACTTAGATTGACACCAGATAAATCATCCAAAATAAGATTAGCAGAAAGGAAGAAAAAATGTTCAGCTACAAGAGTCCTGGCTCAGGCGGTCCAGGACCTCACACGACCTTCAGACACTTCACTGTTACCACCACCAAGATCTAATAAAGCGCGGCCATTTGGGGGGCTCGACCTATTTATCAAATTAGTTATTTTGACATCACTATGAAATACATGCAGTGGAGTTTGGGGGTTTCTGGGGGTGAGACGGGGTTGTTGGAGTTTTGCGGGGGGAGGGGGTTTGCCATTTTATTGCTGAGGAAAGGGAGGCACAGAGAAGTGATGGGAGAAAGTCTGGTCAGCAGAAAGTCGGGGAGGCTCCTCAGCCAGTCAGACCAGCTCCCACACGTCCCACGTTCCCACTGGCCTCTCCTCAATACTGCACCAAACGAGGCTTTGCCTTAGAAGGCACAACTATCCGTACACACTGTCAACACAACAAGACTCTCCATTCACGTCTTCCCAGGGATCAAGGGGAAGATGTCAGCAGATACAATTAGACCACAAAGTTAACTGATGTAACACAACAGTTCAAATTTCCAGCTCTATCAAATTCTGAAATTTACCCAATGCTTACGGTTCACCTACCTAAATGTATGCTTTAGAAAGATTCTCTACAGGTCCTAGCTATATGTTATTTGAGATACAATAAAAATAAGTTTCCCTCTATAAACAAAAAACCGACTAAAAGAGAGGTATCTGGTTATATTTATATTACAAACACTAACTAAATTGTACACGGGTTATAATCTCCCAAGAAATCATTGACTATATTGCATTTTATCAATTTTAAGACACTGTCAATTCTTTTTTCCAAGTTTGGGAGATCTTTTTTTTTTTTGGCCGCGCCACGTGGCATGCGGGATCTTAGTTCCCTGACCAGGGATCAAACCAGCACCCCCTGCATCGAAGGCACAGAGTCTTAACCACTGGGTTGCCAGGAAAGTCCCTGGGAGATCTTCTTCATTGAGAAACTGAGATGTATGTTTTCTTTTTTTCCTAAAAACCTATGTGTGGTTTCTACGATCCGTCTACTAACTCCTTCTTAGGGTTCATTTGAGCTGTTGTCAAGTTTCCTTCAACTTTGATTTTCTTCTGTATTCCCCAGACCAGGGAATCTCTTCTAGTTTGAGAGATAACAGTGGGAAGCTTGATGTGATTTACTGCATATTTGCTATGCTCTAAATCCCTTCAAGGCCTAGGCCTTTGAAACTCATTTTCTGCACCAAGACCCTAGGAACAAAGCGGGACAGAAATGGCTATGCAGGGGATCAGGCAGACAGGCACGAATCATCTTCTAGAGTTTCCTGTAGCCCCAGATGGTACAGTCCCAGCAGAGGAGCACTAAGGTAGAGATGGGGTAGGAGACTGGGGTCCAGTATGCTCCAGGAATAGCAGGATGAAATGCTGCCCAAAGACACTGTCAATTTTAAGACATACCATTGTTTTATGAAACACTGAGTGAAAGATGCCACCAATTTTAAGATAACATCTTGATTTGATTAAATGCATCCTGATTTTGGAGATGCTACAATCGGATAAAATGTGGCCACTTTCTCAGCTTCCCCCTGCACTCTCTTATTTTGGGGTCTCCTTCCAAGTTCTTGGGAGGGGCATGTCCTCTTCCCCCACCTTGCCAAGCTCTCTTCTCTTCCTTTTATTAAACACCTCTTAACACCTTCTTCAAATAAATAGAAAATTTCTTTTAAGTACAACTCTCTCTTCCCTTATTACCACATTTACACTTTTCCTGGAAGATAACATAATAATTTAACCAATTCAATATATTTGTCTAAAGAAATCCCTAAAGATCTCTATCATCAATTCAGTCCTAGCCTGCTGACAGATGGTCTGTGTTCTAACAGCCTGTGAGCAGCACACAAGCACAGTGCACACTGAAAGAAGCTCTTACTAAATGCATGTGATGAGAATCTCACTCCCTAAAAAGCTCCTGCATATTCACTAGCAGAGCCTACATTTTCACTCAAACATGTGGAAGAAAAAAGAAATGTCCTCTTACCTGGTCTCTAACAACAACGGAGTGGAAAACCACTTTGCTGTAAGAGAGGTTGTAATGGCTTTTGAGTCTGCCTTTACCGAGGAAAACAGCCATAGTCCCGTGAGTGCAGTCAGAAGGCCCATTTTACGGCAAAACCCTAAAAAGGGAAGAAAAAAAAAAAGTTTCGCTGCAAGGCAATGTTTAAACTGGAATCTTAATAATTAGAGATACAAAGTAACATGACTATCACAGACATAAAAATGCTTCCGAAATGTAACAGCACCTACTATCTAGATAGTTCAGCAGATGTTTGCTGATGACTGACACACAACTAAAGGTGTGTCGTTCATTACACTCTCTCCTACAAAGGCTGCACTTCATCTCCTGGGTGCCCATACCACACAGAGATATAAAAGTCAGCTGGTGGCCCAGCAGGTTGCACACAATCATACTTTATGAAGCAGGAGAGTAAATAAAGCTGAGACAGATGAAAACACAAATGAAAGGTGTTACAGGTTGAACTGTATTCCCCCAAAAAGATAGAGTGAAGTCCTACCCCACCCCAGTACCTCGGAATGTGAACTTGCTTGGAAATACAGTCTTTACAGAGGTAATCATGTTAAAATGAGGTCACCAGGGTAGGCCCTGGTCCAATGACTGGTGTTATTAAAAGAAAGGGGCGGGGTGGGGGGGGGGGAATGTGGGCAGAGAGACAGGCATGCAGAGGGAAGACTACATGAAGAGACACAGGGAGAATGCCTGGTAAAGACGGGGGCAGACATTGGAATTATACTGCAAGCCACGAACACCTAGGGCTACCAGAAGCTGGAAGGGGCAAAGAAAGATCCTCCTCTACAGATTTCAGAAGGAACATGGTCCTGTGACACCTTAATTCAGAACTTCTAGCCTCCAAAAATTTGTGAGACAATAAACTGCTGTTCTAAGCCACCCAGTTTGTGGTACTTTGTTATGGCAGCCTTAGGAAGCTAATAGGGTGGGTCTCGAATGTAAAATCAAATATGGGTTCTGGAATGAGGAAATGTAAGAACTCAACAGATCCCCATCTATAAAATCAGAAAGTTGGGGTCACTAGTGAATCAGCAGGGCCACAGAATGCAGGCCTCCTACACTCCCAGCGGCAGCCTCACCAAGCATGCCGAGATCCTTGGCGTCCACATCATTTCAGGAAAGGTCTCCGGCTGCAGACGTCTTTGATCTGTTTTTTCATCCCTGGAAGTCTGCCTAACAGAACCCTAATCAGACTTCCACTGTGATATAAATAGTCAGCATCCAAGTTCCCCCCATTTGAATGGGAACCCAAAGGGGACATGAATATGTGGGAAACACTAAACCAAACTGGTGCTTCTGAATGTTAAGGTCTGGTAAAGCTCACCCCAATTCCTCGCCGCCAGTTATAATATACAGTGCTGGGGGAGACGGCCCATATACCGGAGCAACCAGTCAGTATCTTCCTTTTACAAAAAGCCTTATCATTTGTGCCAACATCCTGCTTCGTATGACACACAATACCTCTAAAGAACAATGGTCCGAAGCTAAATGAATTCTACCAAATAGAAAAGTTGCTTTTAAAAGAGTCTGAAGTTCAGGCTCTGCCAGCTTCTTTGGAAACAAGAAAAAATTAATATGAACATCCCACTTATAAATAAACACTAAAAAAAAATCAACATCGATAAAGACTAGGGCTAACCAAACTAGACCTCTGACAATGAAACCTGCTGGCCGTGATTCCTGGCTTGGGGGCGGGGGGCGGGGGGCGGGAGAGGAGAGGTCGGAGACGATGCAGGCCCCTCTCGGAATGTAGCAAAAGTTACTGACATTTCCCGCAGAGCAGCAAGCGAGGACCCAAACTTTTACATACAATTTCAGCCCACTCAACTCTCTCCGACACTCTCCCCAGAGGCCCACGGACGGTGGCCTCGGAAACCTGCCCCTCATGACAGAACAAACATGGGTTAGCAAGAAGAAAAAGCCTTTAGAGTCAGGCACCTGTGATCAATTCCTGAGTTTGCTACTTACTAGCAGTTTCACCACAGGCATCTTACCTGATAATTCGCTCGCCCTTAGTCTCCCACTCTCTAAAACAGGAATAACAGTATCTGCCACAACATGCGCCACCAGGTGAACTGAGAAGGCAACATGAAAGTCACTTTGTAAAGTGTCAAGTACTACACCAGAACTAACTGCTCTAGTTAAAATATGTAAGGAAGAGAAACTAGAAACTGTCTTCTAAATTACAGAATAATAACTCATCGTTATTACAAGACCTCAAAAATATGCCTTGGAAATATATCCTCTGTGGCTAGGAAAAAAAAAAATCAAAAATATCCTCCCCCAAAGTCACGAAGTTTCTAAAGCGGAGACAGCGCATATGAACTATGTTCAAGCAGTATTAATGCTACAGCTATGTTCACCATTCTTCCTGAAGGGACCTAGACGTGTCATCCCACAACAGTGGTGATTCCAGGTGAGAAATTAGATGCTGCGGCACAGTACTCCCAGGCCGAGGGCATGCACAGAGTGGGGAGGGGACACGGAGGGACAGAAGGCCCCAGGAAACACCCGCACTTACAGAGCAATTACTCCGGGCGAATCGCTCTGGACAGCGCCACTGCCAAGCGCTCTGCAAACGCGTTGCCCAGCCCTTCCACGCAAGGCCCCAGGAGACTGCAGTTCCCGAGCGGGGCAGCCTCGCCCACTTTGCCCACCAGAGCCAACAGCGCAGGGCCTGGCCAACAGCAGGCAGTCCATACATACGCTGTATAACGCGTGAAACACTATCATCCCTACTTGAAAAATAAGAAAATGAAGCTCAGAGAGGCTAAGTAACTTGCCCGACTAATAAATAGCAATGTTTGGAACCCACATCTGCCTGTTTTCAAAAGTTCCACAATACCATGCTCTCTGCCCCGGTCCTCTGGCCTTAAGAAGGGGTAAGAATCCACACTATGTAGACCCAGACTGAGCAAAGGACTTTATTACAAGACTCAAGGCAAGTCCAGGGATTTTCTAGGGGCAGAGTCCTCGGGACCCAGGGGGCTGAGAGAGGCAGAGCTTCAACTTGAAACCAAGGGTGTGAGCCTGAAGTTGGGAGCAAACCAAACCAAGCAACCAGCCTGAACAGATCCATAACTTGGGCTGGCTCTGGGGGCTGAATGTGAGCTCCTGGAGCGCAGGGCGTTTTGTCGGTCACAGTCACATGCCTAGCATGATGCCTGGAACACGGGAGGCGCTCGAAACAAAATAAACGCAGACTTTGTTCATTAAGGGATGAATGAAAGCCACTGCAAGGAAGGGATGTGACACCAAGAGCAAAGGCGCTACAAAAAGCCTAAGACTTAAGAAGGGTGAAAATGAAAACTCTACGTACCCTGACGCACCCAGAGATCCCCCTGCCCTCTTTTAAAGAGACACAGAGTTTCTGGGGCACAGTACAGCATCAGTAGAGATGGGAAAGAGAGGAAAGCTACACATTAAAGAAGAGCTTTCCCACCCCCAGACCCCACATCCTTGACACCACAGGTAACACCAGAGGAAAAGGCTGTCCAGAGAAGTAGAAATAAGAACATCACTGAGTGGCCTTTTGTTTGAGGATGGCTTCATTCTACGAGATCCCTTATCACTCTGACCCTCTGACCTTAAAAGCAACCCTTAGAAGCTGTGAAATAACAGCTGTCAGAATCTGCAGCGTGGCACTGCATGACTACAGGCATCACGTTTCCAGCATGATGGATAAATTAAAAACAGTCTTTAATAGGTTCTACGCCCAAAAGATTCATCTGTAAGATCTAGTGTGTGGCCCGGTTTCTTTAGTTTAAAGACACTATCTCTTGCTCAGTTATCAAAAATATTTATCAAAATTATATTATGGCAAATGTTTTTCACTTTTGGAAAACAGAAGAGGCATAAAATTATAAATCATCATCAACTTTTTCTTTTTCCATTTTTAAACTGAAGAAAATAGCTAACAAACTCAAGAAAAACCTTGCAGGGTGCAAGTTAATAAGTAGCCATCTGAGTTTCAACATATATGATAACAGCGAGGAAAAATATCAGGAAGTACCCTTCTTGATAAATAAATTTACTTCTGAAAAAATTAAACTTAATATACACTTATACCTATTAGCAAAACCCATTTGCTGTGAACCACACACATCCAATTTCGGATTAAAAGTAGATACTATACATCTAATATGAAAATGATCGCAAGTAACTGGACAAAAAGTCTAATAGGATTTTCTCCATAGTTCAATTTATTCACCTCAAGTTAAATATGCACTGTGAAGATGCCCTACTACTGTACAAAGCAACGTTTATTTCCTTCAATAAAAATGAGTTTCAGCTAAGTTTAACAAAAGCAAGTCAAATGGAAAGGCTACAATCAACCCAAATGTTGTGTTGTTGTCATGTAGCTATTTAAAATGTCTTCAAACATCACACAGTAAAGTTGGCTGGCCAAGTACACGATGAATGAATGTTTCCAATATAGTGTAACACAGTAAGACATAAGACCCCAGGACTTTGAATGAACAAAATATGCTAGTTCTCAAATCGGGCAAGAAATGCAAAACGACCTAGAGATTCTGGCCAAGGAACACGAAGAGCTCACACCCATAACTTATTGGCGATGTACGCAGATGTTTCTCTTCTGGCAGGTCCCACACTAAAAGTGAAACCAGATCATCCAATTTTCAGCCACCAGATCCTCGTATTAAATGAAAACGGAACCAATATTCATCACCCGAATTCATTTTAGGGAAAAGAGAAATTTATAAAACGATCCATTCGTTCTCCAACCGGAGTCCTGCAAACTGCTGGTTCTAAGCCTACTTGGGGTCAGGTTTGGTCGAAATTCACGTTAGGGCACTTCCCCCACCTCCGTCTGCACTTGGGCACACGGGTCCCCAAGCTCTTCAATGAAGGCTCAAAACGGCTAAACAGAGCCCGCGACCACCCTCGCAGAGACGGTATATGCGCCCAGAGGACACCGAGGGACAACTCGGGGGACTCGCAAAGAAGGGGAGGGCTGGGATACAGGAGGGGAAACTGAGTCAGGGAAGAAACGGAAGCTCAAGGTGACCGGGACATAAGGTGGCCTCGCTCCCCAGACCCTCTCTCCGCCCGCGAGAACTCCCCACGCTCCCCCCCAGGGGTACCTGTCACCGGCCACGGAGCGGCAGCACAGGCGCCGCCCGCAGCCCCTTTCCAGTCCATGCCGGGGTCGCGCTTCGTCCGCGACGGCACCTGCGACAACGCCGGGGCGGGGCGGGGCAGCGGCAGGGCGGCAGCAGCTGCGCCAGTGAGCGGCCGACACGCGCCTTTCCCGCGGCTCCGCTCGCAAGCCGGCCTCGCAAAGATACAGCCCAGCCGCCGACCGCCCTTTACTTCCGCTTCCTACTGGCTAGAGACGGAGGACTTCCGGCTACCGAGTCGCGGCCGGAGCCGCCCAGAGCGCCTCTCGGCCGCCATCTTACATCCGATGAGGCCCCGCCTCTCGCCTTGCTCTGTGCAGTTCAGTGTGATTAGGCAGGCGTCGGTCTTCGAGGTCGTGGGGGCACGTATAGGGGGACAGCTGAGACCCAGAAGCTTTAGCACATGGTGAAGCTGGGTTGGGGTTTCATACTTTTTTCTGTTTGGGGGAGCTTCAGAGTCTACTTCCTTAAACCCTTCTATTAAAAGCACTGTTGCACAGTATAGGACAAAATGACTCACTGTTTCTGAGCACGTTAGACTTCCATCTTAAACCGTTAAGTTTTGATAGCTTCCGTTCCAGGTGATAGGGACAGAGTAAAGGGACAAAGTAGGTGATTAAATAGTTAATCCCACTAGGGGATTGTAGGTAGAAAAAAGTATGGGAAACCCCTGTAAGTTAGTGATCCCTCAAGAAAGCAGGTTTACTTAACCACAAAACCAAGCAGGCTTGCTTAGCAACAAAACCGTGCAATGGAAGCACAAGACATGCCCCAAAACAAGAGAACAATGGTGGCATGAGACCCACATCCTGCCCAGTGAGCTCAGTAAGTTAATGACCCCTAGAACACATAAAAAACAATAATTTATGGAAAGGTAACATTTCACAATGAAAGATGCTCATTGTTCAGAGACCTGAAATAATTTTTCGATAGTGCCATGATAGTCCTAGCTTGACCATGTAGGGACAAGAAAACTCCCCTGCCCAACCTGGAGGAGGAGCTGATGATGGAAGCATGATGTCTACTCAAGAATGAGGAGGAAAGTGGTCTTTTCCCCCTCCCCACTTTTCCTTTGATTATAAAACTGTAGCCCACTAAGTTCTCAGGGAGCGACACCCTCTCGCCCGCAGGCTTGTAAGCCTCACAAACGTTGTATTCTAATAAATCACTTCTTATTCTAATAAATCACTTTGCCTCTTGCTGAATTCTTTCTGCATTGAGACGTAAAGGACTGGAACTCTTCAGAGCCCCCCCCCCGCCCCAAAATGCCACCTAGCAGTTTCACAGGGAGCAGGGGAAAGGAAAGTTTTTTTTATTTTTATGAGACGATTTTGCTTATTTTATACGAGCAGTGGAAACTTAATCTGCAAAGGTTACTTTGTCCTTTAAATTTTTTTTTTTAATTTTTTTTTATTTTTTAATTTTTTTTATTTATTTATTTTTGGCTGCGTTGGGTCTTTGTTTCTGTGCGAGGGCTTTCTCCAGTTGTGGCAAGCGGGGGCCACTCTTCATCGCGGTGCGCGGGCCTCTCACTATCGCGGCCTCTCTTGTTGCGGAGCACAGGCTCCAGACGCGCAGGCTCAGCAATCGTGGCTCACGGGCCCAGTCGCTCCATGGCATGTGGGATCTTCCCAGACCAGGGCTCGAACCCGCGTCCCCCGCATCGGCAGGCAGATTCTCAACCACTGCGCCACCAGGGAAACCCTAAATTATTTTTTTTTGCAAATATAAATTACTATCTAAAATTATTTTAGAATATGTGACACTGAACAGATCATTTTAGCCACCCGGAAATGAATACGTCTTTGGAGGGTATGTTTTTAACTCATAAAGTGAACTAAAAACCAAAAATACATTAAAAAGTACATAGAAGGTGTAAAATTTTAACTGACTTTTGATTATATGACACAAACAGTCCTTCGCTTGAGAATGGCAGAACAAGACTAAAAATACTTGCCTTAATCTGGTAACTGTATGTCTCTACTGTGCTTAAGAACTTCTGTAGCTGATTACTGGGCTTTCTGTTCCTTGCTGGACTAAAAGGAGTTCAAATAATTTTAAGGAATGGAAATGACTGTTTTAAAATTTATTTCTTAAGGGAGATTTTGTGTTAGTAGATTTCCATTGTGTGTTTTGTATCCCTTTTAAAATCACTTCAGGTGATGCTTCCATAAAAAAGGAATTGTTGTTTAATTCACCGAATTACAGAGTTAGTTTTTCACTCTCTGTTTTAACTTGGTCTTCTACTACTGATGCATGAATAGCACCAACATTTGCTTAGTTATAGCATACAATCAAGTGATAGTGCAGAACTTCTAAGAAAGTTGGGTTTCTCTTTTTCTAAAATTTTCTCAGAAAATTCAGTGCTATTTTATTTGACTAAATGCAGATTTTTTTATTGTTTTAACTTTTTATTTTGAAATAATTACAGAATCCCAGGAAGTTGCAAAGATAGTACAGTGAGGTCCCATGTACCTGGTTCTCCCAATGGTTACATCTCAAATAAGTATAGTACAGTCTCAAAACCAGAAAATTGACATTGGTACAATGTGTTTGTATAGTTTTGT
The DNA here is from genome assembly GCF_965194805.1 of Balaenoptera borealis. NCBI lineage: Eukaryota > Metazoa > Chordata > Mammalia > Artiodactyla > Balaenopteridae > Balaenoptera > Balaenoptera borealis. The sequence goes on along the minus strand of NC_138863.1, from coordinate 126,082,184 downwards.
CATTGTATCACTTGTGTAGATTTGTGTAACCACCACCAAAATCAAGAACTATTCCAGCACCACAAATATTTCCAGTGGGTTAGGGGGAAGGAAGGACAAGTAGGTGGAGCACAGAGGATTTTTAGGGCTGTGAAACTATTCTTTATGATATTCTAGGAATGGATACATGTAGTTACACCCTTGTCAAACCCACAGAATGTACACCAGGAACCCTAATGTAAACTATGGACTTTGAGTGGTAAGGATGTGCCAATGTAGGTTCATCAACTGTAGCAAATGTATCACTGTGGATGTTAATACCAGAAGCGGCTGGGCATGTGTGGCGTTGGGGGTATCTGAGAACTCTCTGCACTTTCTGCTCATTTTGCTATGGCTCTAAAACTGCTCCAAAGTCCAAAATATGAAGTCTTTTTAAAAGTGAAAATCATAAATGTTAAAGATGGAAGGAATATAAGAAATAACCTAATCCTCTATTCTCGTTGAAAAAAATGAGTAAAAGTGAGACTCAAACTTTTAAAAATAATTGATAGACTTTTTATTTTTAGTAGTTTTATATATTTTTTTTAATTTTATAGGAGTATAGTTGATTTACAATGTTATGTTAGTTTCAGGTGTACAACACAGTGATTCAGTTATACATATACATATATTCATTCCTTTCTAGATTCTTTTCTCATATAGGTTATCACAGAATATTGAGTAGAGTTCCCTGTGTTATACAGTAGGTCCCTGTTGGTTATCTATCTTATATATAGTAGTGGGTGTATGTTCATCCCAAGCTCCTTTAGTACAGTTTTAATGTTACAGAATAATTGAGCAGATAGTACATACAGTTCCATATATCCATCCCACCCCAACACCTAACACCCAATACCAGTTTCCCCTAATATTAACATCTTGCACTAGTGTGGTACATTAGAGTTACGTATATATAATGGAATATTTGGAATAATTTTCAAACGGAATAATTTCCAAGCCACATATCTGACAAAGGAATTGAATCTAAAATACATAAAGGACTCTCAAAACTCAATATTGTGGAAATAATACTGATATATTATTATTAACTAAGGTCTATAGTTTACATCACAGTTCACTCTTAGCATTGTACAGTTTTATGGGTTTTTCACAAATGCATACATAATTATCATTACAGCTTCATGCAGAATAGTTTCACCCCTCTAATAATCCCCTGGGCTTCACCTATTCACCTCTGCCCCGAAATCCTGGCAACCACTGATCTTATCACCATCTGCTATAGACTGAATGTTTGTGTCATGTCCCTAAATTCATATGTTGAATCCTTCAATGTGATAATCTTTGGAGGTGGAGCCTTTGGAAGGTGCTAGATCCTGAGGGTGGAGCCCTTGTGAATGGGGTTAGTGCCCTTATAGAAAAGACCCCAGAGAGCTCCCTTGCCTTTCTCCCATCTGAGGACACAAAGAGAAGTTCTTGCCTGTGGTCCACTTTGTCCATTAAAGTCTTTAGCATATTACACAAAGTTACTTTAAAATTCTAGTCTGATGTTTCCAAAATCTCAGCCATATTTGAGTCTGATCTGGTGCTTTATCTCTCCAGATTATATTTTTTCTTGAATTTCAGGATGGCTGTAATTTTTGCTTGAAACCCAGACATGATGTACTGGGTAAAAGGAACTGAGGTAAATAGACCATAGTATGAAGTTTTATGTGTTTTTGGCTAGGAGTTAGGCTGTGTTTACTGTTTGCTGTAGCTGTATATGTCAGAGACCTAAATTTCTTCCACTGTCCTTGTTTTAGTCTCCTCTTTTGTATTTGGGTTTCCCAAGAAGCTGCTTCTTAAATAGAGTCCTGACATTGTAGTTCTTTCAGCTGTAATCCACCTTATTATACAGGAGCCCTGTTGATATGGTGGTGAGGTTGATGAGAGGGAAAGCTCTGCAACCCTATGATTAGCTCTCAGCTTTTAGGAGGCCTGTGCCCCTGGGCTGTGACCTTCATAAGTGCTTTTCCCATTTGTATGAGATAGGGTAGCCAGAGGGGGCTGGAGTTGGGTAATTTCTTCCCCTCCAAGTCAGAAAAAGCTATGGTAATGGCTTTATCCTTGCTGGGTAGGATGTTTTTCTGGAGAATTCTCTGGGCTTGTTTCAAAATGATTACTTTTCCCCTCCCCCTGGCTGAGCATGAAGGGATTTTTCTAGGGTACCCACTGTGAGAACCTGGTAAGTCTCCTGAGGCAAATCCCACAAAAGTGTGGGAGCCCTCTCACCTTACTCTGGGTCCTCAGGGATATTTAACTCTCAAGTTAGTCTAGACTCAGCCTCTAAAAATTCACCCAAATTGCCTGTTCAGTGTTCCTACCAGTTACTAGTTGCAGCCGCTCCTACTGCAGGTAACCTGCTCTGTATTCTCTGTGTTTGTCCATCTCTCCAGTTTTGGGGGTGGCAGTTTGTCCTCTGACTTAATTCTCTCTTGATTTTCAGCTCATTCAGTTTTTTCCTGTTGTGAGGACAGGAAAGATGACTCCCAGACACTACTCGTAGAGCAGAAACCAGAAGTCCCAGACAGACCACTTGGCAAGGAGTTGGTGACAGAACCCAGGTCTCTAGATCAGTGCTATCTGATAGAAATAAAATGTGAACCACATATGTGGTTTAAAATTTTCTAGTAACCACATTAAAAAAGTACAAAGACACAGGGAACTATATTCAACATCCTGTGCTAAAGCATAATGGAAAAGAATATAATAAAGAATATATATATGTATAATGAGTCACTTCACTGTACAGCAGAAATTAAACACAACATTGTAAATCAACTATACTTACATTTAAAAAACGTAAAAAGTACAAAGAAATAGGTGAGATTAATCTTAATAACATATTTTATTTAACCCAATATATCTACTACATTATCATTTAAATGTGTAGTTATATTAAGAGTTATTAAGATATTTTACTATTTTTTGTACTGTGTTTGAAATCTAGCATGCATTTTGCATTTACAGCATATCTCAATTCAGTCGTCTTTTTAAATATTTATTTATTTATTTGGCTGTGCCGGGTCTTAGTTGCAGCACACGGGATCTAGTTCCCTGACCAGGGACCGAGCCCAGGCCCCCTGCATTGGGAGCACGGAGTCTTAACCACTGGACCACCAGGGAAGTCCCTCAATCCAGTCATTTTAAGTGCTCAAGAGCCACAGACTCTGCTACACCCCATCAGTCATCATAAAAAATTAATAGCAAGAGTGAACTGAGCACATCCTTACCAGGACTGTTCCTTGAACACACAGGCACACTGCTCTGCTTATCCCCCCTGCCTGGATTGCCTTCTTCCCCTTTCTCCACAAGGTTTGCTCATACTCTTCCCCTAGGTCACTGTGAACATCACCTCTTCAGAGGGACTTTCCTGACTACCCCACCTAAAATCCATCCCCCAAACTGTTACCCTCTCTCTCCTTCACCTACTTTATTTTTTCCATTCTGTATTTGTTTATAGTCTGCTATCCCCTGTTAGATGTCACCCCATGAGGAAAGGGACATTACTTAGTTCCGTGCTATGTCCTCAGCCCCAGGGCAGTGCTCATGCAACATCCAATGATGAGTTCCAGCCACACCACCCCCCTCTGTCCGTGAGGACATACTCAACGGAGGAGACGTTCTGCCCTTGCTATTATTCTCACCCAGTCAGCTTGTGGGCAAAGGACCTGCCTTGAGATCAGTGAGTCCCCTGGAGCTGCTTAAGAGACATAGCATAGAATCCTCCAGGTTTTAAGCTCTGTTTGTCATTCAGAAAACTAAACCGTACTGTTGGCTCCATGTACTTTTTCTCTTAACAGGGGGTTCAGGGGACCCAATGGGAGAGTTATGTCCTGCAGGGGTGCTGGCCCTACAGTCAGACCCGCACCACCTGACCCTGTAAGCCAACCAGATAAATTATCATTTAAATGTGTAGTTATTTTTTAAGTTATTAAGATATTTTTCTATTTTCTGTACTAAGTGTTTGAAATCTAGTATGCATTTTACATTTACAGAGTTGCCTTACTAGAGTGCCCAATGAAGAAAAGGAATTGCCTGGCAAAAGAAATTGCCCAAAAGTAAGTTAATAAACATAGTAAAAACAGGATATCTAAAAATAGCCATGAGTTAACTGTAAATGCCTACCTATAAATATTTTACACTGTTTTATCTGTGATTACATTTACGTGTCTTTCTTCTAATTGTATTATTCTGTCAAATCAATTCTTATTTTACATCTCCTGTCTCCTTATTCTCTCCTCTTTATTGATTGGCCCCATAATGGCTCCACTAATTTATAAAAAGGAACTGAAGCTCCGTGGGGACTTTTCAGTTGTTCATTTTATCACTTCAGAGAACTTGCTGGGCAGTGTCTGGTTCTGTATCACTGGTCCCCGCTCTGCTTTATGATAGGTCTCTGTTGGCCCTTGTGTCTCCGCCTTTCCTAAGCTCTGGTTCTTTGTGTGAATGTGCATGTCCATTTATATAATGTTCCCATGCTCCTGCAGTGAGGTGCCTATTTATTGTAAGGAAGTCTAGTCTACATTTGTCCTCGGAACTCTTAGCACTTACTGTCTCTACCACTTATTTAGCTACTTCTAAACAGTGCCACATAGCCCCTCAATCATGCTAAATTGTTGGAGGAGCATGTAAGATTGGTTAAAAAAGAGGAAGGAATTAAACTTTGAACTGCCAAAGGAAAAGGGAGGGGGGAAAAGAATATGCTCAGAGAAAGAGAGGGGAACAACACTCAGAAAGCATCTTATGGCCAGAAACCAGGTTCTAAGACTCGTGGTTGCCAAGGGGGTGAGGGAGGGGTGGAAGGGTGAATTGGGAGTTTGGAATTAGCAGATGCAAGCTATTATATATAAAATGGATAAACAACAATGTCCTACTGTATAGCACAGGGAACTATATTCAATATCCTGTGATAAACCATAATGGAAAAGAATATGAAAAAGAATGTATATATATATATATATATATATATATATATATATATATATATATATAACTGAATCACTTTGCTGTGCAGTAGAAATTAACACAACATTGTAAATCAACTATATTTCAAAAAAATAAATTTAAAGAAAAACAGGTTCTAAAGGGAGACATAGGTGGGAAACACAAGTTATATAAACGAGAGACAGCTTTTATAAGGTTGGCAATGGGGACTATGTAGAACCTTCAAAGCAAATCTTCAGAAAACTGAATTCACTGTTAAGGGGGCTCTACGTACACCTTTGGATAAACTTGAATGTAGCATATGAAACTTGCTAGGAACTGTAGGAATCTGAGAAGAAATTGGTTGCGGAAAGCAAAGTTGATTTAATGTTTGTTTGTTTGTTTTCTACATAGAAAAGGAGTGCAAGACAACAGATGCTTATAGTGGCACACTGCAGAGTTGAAAAGGTGGTCAGGTTAGAAGGCCATCACTGCAGAAGGCCATCCCAAAGGAAGATTGTCCAGCCATGAGAAACAGAGGCTACTCCAGAGGGGAAGATGATTCCATCAGGGAGGTCTGGGGGATGAGGAATCACTGAGGTCAAGATAGTGGCTCCCTGAGATTTTGTGGGGTCAGATTCCCTCCAGTTCCTAAAATTTGGGGGAGGTGAGAGATGACTGCTGGCAAATAAGCTGTCTCAGCAAAGTGAGTTCCCTTAGAAGATCCATATACCTTCCAGCAAATAGGATGATCTGATTTCCTAGAAAATCTCACTCACCCACCCCAAAGTGCATTTCCAATGTCAGGTGTACTGTGTATTTTGTCTTGGGCAAGAGAGTAGCAACAGAGACACCTAGGATCATCCAGTTTGCGTGGCGTGGCCCCCAGTGACTCACGCCTTTCTATTACAGTGTGATTTTGCCACTCTTTCCATCAAGAAGTGGAATCTATCTCCTTACCCCTCAAATCTGGGCAGGCATCATGACTTGCTTTGACCAAGAGAATGCTGTGGATGTGTGTCTTTCTGGAACTTCCAAGCCAAAACCCTAAGGAGCCTGGCAGTTTCTGCCTTTGCACTCAGGGCCCAACCTCCAAGTAGAGAAGCTCAAGGTACCCTGCTGGAGAAAGAGGCATTTTTTTAAGGGCAAGTTGTTATACATTTACCACCATTAGAAGGAAAGGAAACTTTCACTGCACATACTTTTGTAGCCTTTGAATTGTAAAATATGTGAATATTACCTGTCTAAATAAAGTAAATGAACTTATTTTCAAAACATATTTCAAACATGCAGCCAAATAAAATAGAGGGAAAGGGGAAGAGGCAGAAAGAATACACAGATGGAGGTTCCAAGGGAAAGAGCAGGCAACACCTAAAACCTCTCCCCACCTGTGGACAGGAGCGCTGGCTTGACTGGTTTGCGAGTCAGTGATGTGAGCAATGAGTTTCACGTGTTCCACAAGTTATACTTTCTCCCCTAAACAAGAAGCCCTAATTCCACAGACCAACTAGCCATGGACCCCTTAGGATTTAGAAGCCTGACCTTTAGGTTATTCATGGCTCGGGGATGGGCCAGCTGTACCATTTCTCAGGCTTCTCTACATGGAGGTTAGCTAATGTATTACAATGAGTGTATAATGAGGCTCAAGTTCTACTGCAAGTCGAATCTTCTGCCATCTTGGACCTAGTTGGTTCTAACCATTTTTTGTCGTATCCTCAATGGCTGTGTCATTCTTTTACAGGTTGTGCCCTGCCCTCTTCCTTCCTATCTCAGTTGAATGCTACCCAAACTGAGGAGACACTACTGATTCCCTGGGAGACTGCCTGCCCTTGGTCCATCTTGGCCAAACCACCTCTTTCATGTGCACACATGTACAAGAGTTAGACTCAGAGGTCATCACTTGATGTTTTATCAGATGGCAACTGGAGACATAATTCCCAACTCTCACCCCCTAAAACTTTCTCGTTTGGAATGGAGGGGTGGTTTCCAAGTCTTGATTTTCTCTAAGCACTTCTATACCCCAGGATTCTTTGGTTAATAAGGTGTTCACATCATAATAATTTCTTACTGTTCTTTTAATGTAGATTCTGTTTAATATGGGTTCATCCTCTCATTCCTGGGCTGCTTTCAATTATATTCTTAAAGAAACTTGAATAATCACCTGTTGGTGACTATAATTTAGATATTTATTCTGCTAAAATAAAGTAAAATACACCTTTTTTAGGCTATTTTTTTAAGATTGCTTTAGGAGGTTGTGGGGAGGTTTGAAGATGGCCTCCAAAGATTCTTGCCTCCTAGTATTCACACCCTTGCATGGTCCTGCGATATTGTAATTTATGAGAAATATATAGGGACTTCCCTGGTGGCCCAATGGGTAAGACTCCATGCTCCCAATGCAGGGGGCCTGGGTTCAATCCCTGGTCAGGGAACTAGATCCCATATGCATGCTGCAACTAAGAACTGGGGCAGCCTAAATAAATAAATAAATATTTAAAAAAAAAAAAAAAAAAGAAATATATGTATTTGGTCATTCAGATGACCAAAATATATCTCTCATAAATATTTGGTCATCATCTACAGTTCCTGGCTCACAGCTCCAAAATGCTTCGAATTTCCTGAGTGATGAGAGCTTAAAGATGTCTCTTAGGTTATATTAGTGAGATGACTTTTGAAAAGCACCTAAAGGTGAGGGCTATTTGCCAGAACCAACCGTATGATTAGAAGGTTGGAACTTTCAGTCGCCCCACACACACCCCCGAGGAGGTGAGAGAGGCTGGAGATTGAATCAATTGCCAGTGGCTAATGATTTAATCAATTATGCCTATATAATGAAGCCTACAAAAAACCCAAAAGGGAGGGGTTTGGAGAGCTTCCATGTTGGTGAATACATGGAGATTTGGGGGAAACGGCGCTCTCTGAGAGGGCATGGAAGCTCCGTGTCCCTTCCCATGTACCTTGCCCTATGCATCTCTTCCATCTGGCCCTTCATGAGTTATATCCTTTTATAATAAAAAGGTAATCTAGTAAATAAAATGTTTCTCTGTGTTCTATGAGCTGTTCTAGCAAATTAATCGAACCCAAGTAGGAGGTCGGGGGAACTTTTGATTTATAGCCAATAGTCTTGCAACTGGCATTTGAAGTCCAGGGAAGGGGTTATGGGATCCTCCGATCTGTAGCCCATCTGTCAGTACCACTGGTAACAACCTGGTTGTGTGATTAGTGTTTGAAGAGGGGGTGGGGAGTCAGTCTTGTAGGACTGAACCCTTAACCTGTGGGATCTGACACTATCTCCATGTAGAATTGACTTGAATTCTAGGACACCCAGCTACTATCCAAGAATTGCTTGCTGTTGTGTAGCAAGTCACTCCCCACCACGAACTGGAATTGGGATCTGGACAGTTTTAGGTCCCCTCCCACAGTGAACATGGATGACCTAGGTAACCAACAGATTATTGTGGAAATTATGGAGAACATCTTTCGAGATTAAGTCATAAAAGACATTGGTACTTCCCTCTTGCTCTCTCTTGCATCACTTGCTCTGGAATAAGCCAACTGCCATGCTAGTGTTGAGACTCAAGCAGCCCCACGGAGAGGTCTACGTGAGCAGGACATGAGCCCCAAGCTAAATGCCGGCATCAACTTTGTGGCCGTGTATGTGAATTATCTTGGAGTTGGATGTTCCCACTGTCCAATGGCTGCAATCTCTGCCCATATCTTAATTGCACCTAGTGAAAGACACCAAGGCAGATCCACTCAGTTAAGCCAATCACTGGCCCCAACTCACAGGAACTATGTGAGATAATGGTTCTTGTTTTTTAATGCCACTATGTTTTGGTATAATTTGTTACATATCTCAAAGCCACAAAGCAGTGTGGCCCTGTGCCAGTGCACACAGAATGGCCTGGGGCACATCAGCCCAGGGAGAACTGAAGTTGGATGGGCAAGGGGTACCCATGCTGGGAGTACAGGCAGCAGCTGTAAATTGTATCTTCATTACTCTGACCAGATATAGAGTTTTGCTAAGGAGTAGTCCATGCTTGTTTCATGCAATTTCTGAGGAATCCCTGCTCCATGTGGTATCCTGAGGCATGTAGCTCAATGATGCCTAGAAAAGAAACTCTGTATTCACTGGGAATCATTTTTTTCTCAATATTGTGTCTTTGTAAACAGTCTTGTAGGAAAAAAAAGTCCAACACCCCAGATTGTTTGAACTTGAGATGAGGTTTATCCATAGCAGCTGCATGTTAATGATAAATCTAGAACAGTGTTTAGACTGCAACAAACAGTAACATATTTCATATTGTGACATAATGCTCATAAACATGTCTATAAAACTGAAAAATATTTCATGAGACAATACTTTATACATTTGATCATGTAAAAACATTACAAAGTTGATATCGAATATTATTCTATTCATATGTATATATAATGCAGGAAAAAATAAACAATACAAAACAAAAAAATTGGAAGGACTTTGTTCAATGCCTGTTCTTGAGTGTATTTTAACCCAGAACACTCAAGGACAAAGCTATTATGCACATATCTGGTTGAGACTTATGTGGACGTTCATAATAAAAACTCAGTGGTAAGTCTCATATTTGCTAACTATAGATAAAATTCTCCTACATTTCACAGATGTGACTTATGTTATGTTAAAGTTAAACGCTACCTAATACAAAAGAAAACAATCAAACTAAAAAAGAAAAAAACAAAAACAAAAAAGAAAGGAAAGAAGAAATACAAAATCAACTGGAAAGCATGATTTAAAATGGCAATGAAAGGACTTCCCTGGTGGTCCAGTGGTTAAGAATCTGCTTGCCAATGCAGGGGACATGGGTTCAATCCCTGGTCCGGGAAGATCCCACATGCCTTGGAACAACTAAGCCCATGAGCCACAACTACTGAGCCCGTGTCCTGCAACTACTGAAGCCCGTGTGCCTAGAGCCCCTGTTCCACAACAAGAGAAGCCACCACAATGAGAAGCCGGTGCACCACAACAAAGAGTAGGCCCCGCTCACAGCAACTAGAGAAAGCCCATGTGCAGCAACGAAGACCCAACGCAGCCAAAAAAATTAATAAATAAATTTATTTTTTAAAATGGCAATGAATACATATCTATCAATAATCACCTTAAATGTCAAGAGACTAAATGCTCTGATCAAGAGAAGTAGAGTGGCAAAGTGGATAATAAAAGGGCCTACAATATGCTGCTGACAAGAGACCCACTTCAGGGCAAAGGACACACATATATTGAAAGTGAGGGAATGGAAAAAGATATTTTGTGCAAGCAGAAGTAACAAGAAAGCAGGGTGGTAATACTCACATCAGACAAAAGAGACTTTAAAACAAAGGCCATAAAGAAAGATAAAGAAGGATACTATATAATGATAAAAGGATCAGTACAAGAAGTGGATACTACACTCATTAAAATATATGCACCCAATGTAGGAACACCTTAATGTATAAAACAAATACTAAGAGATATAAAGGGAGAAATTGATGGGAGTACAATAATAGTAGGAGACTGTAGCACCCTACTGACATCAATAGACAGATATTCCAGATAGAAACTCAATAAAGCAAGAGAGATCCCAGATGACACAATAGAAGAGTTAGACTTCATTGATACTTTCAGGACATTACATCAAAAAAAAAAAAAACACACAAGAAACAGAATACACATTCTTTTCAAGTGCTCATGGAACACTCTCTAGGATAGACCACACTCTAGGACACAAGAGAAGCCTCAACAAATTTAAGAGGATAGAAATTATTTCAAGTATCTCTTCTGACCACAACAGCATGAAACTAGAAATCAGCCACAGAAAGAGAAATGAGAAAAAAATGATTACATGGAGATTAAACAACATGCTACTAAAAAACCAATAGATTAATGATTAAATCAAAGAGAATAATTAAAAATACGTTGAGACAAGTGACAATGAAAACACAACCATACAAAATCTATGGGATGCAACAAAAGCAGTCCTTAGAGGGAAGTTCATAGCAATACAGGTCTTCCTCAAAAAAACAAGAAAAAACTCAAACAACCTAACCTACCACTTTAAAAATTAGAAAAGGAAGAACAAACAAAACCTAAAGTCAGCAGAAGGAAGGAAATAATAAATATCAGAGAGGAAATAAGTAAAATAGAGATAAAAACAATAGAAAAAAATCAATAAAATCAAGAGCTGGCTTTTTGAAACAATAAACAAAGTCAACAGACTTCTGGCCAGGCTCACCAGGAAGAAAAGGGAGAGGACCCAAGTAAACAAAGTAAGATATGATAGAAGAGAGATAACAATGGATACTGCAGAAATGCAAAAATCCATAAGAGAATACTATGAACAATTATATGCCAACAAATTGGACAATCTAAAGGAAATGCACAACTTTCTAGAAACATACAGCCTGCCAAGAAGAAATAGATAAGTCAAGAAGAAATAATTTGAACAGACCAATCACTAGAAGTGAAAAAGAATCTTTAATTAAAACACAACAGAAAACAAAAAAACTCCCTGCAAACAGAAGTTCAGGACCAGATGGCTTCACTGGGGAATTCTACCAAACATACAAAGAACTTACCCTGACCCTTCTCAAACTCTTCCAAAAGACTGAAGGGAAGAGAACAGTCCTAAAGACATTCTATGGGACTTCCCTGGTGGTCCAGTGGTTAAGACTTAGCACTCCCAATGCAGGGGGCCCAGGTTCAATCCCTGGTCAAAGAACTAGATCCCACATGATGCAACTGAGAGCCCGCATGCCACAACTAAAAGATCCCGCATGCTGAAACTAAGACCTGGTGCAGCCAAATAAATAAATAAATAAATAAATAAATAAATATTTTTTTAAAGAATAAATTAACCAAAGACATTCTATGAAGCTACCATCACCCTAATAGCAAAACCAGACAAAGACACTACCAAAAAAGAAAATTACAGGCTAATATCATTGATGAATACACATGCAAAAATTCTGAAAAAAATATTAGCAAACCAAATGCAACAGCACATAAAAAAGATCATACAGGGAATTTGCTGGTGGTCCAGTGGTTAGGACTCCACGCTTTCACTGTGGAGGGCCCAGGTTCAACCCCAGTCAGGGAACTAAGATCCCACAAGCCACATGGCATGGCAAAAAAAAGAAAAAAAAAGATCATACACCACGATCAAGTTGGATTCATCCCAGGGTCACAAGGATGGCTTAACACATGCAAATCAATTAATGTGATATACCACATCAACAAAAGAAAAGACAAAAACCACATGATCACCTCAATAGATGCAGAAAAAACATTGATAAAATTCATTCATGATTAAAAACTCTTTCCAAAATGGGCAAAGAGGGAACATGTCTCTATATAATAAAAGCTATTTATGAAAAACCCACAGCCAACATAATACTCAACGGTAGGGCTTCCTTGGTGGCGCAGTGGTTGAGAATCTGCCTGCTGATGCAGGGGACACGGGTTCGAGCCCTGGTCTGGGAAGATCCCACATGCCGCGGAGCAACTAGGCCCATGAGCCACAACTACTGAGCCTGCGTGTCTGGAGCCTGTGCTCCGCAACAAGAGAGGCCGCGACAGTGAGAGGCCCGCGCACCGCGATGAAGAGTGGCCCCCACTTGCCGCAACTAGAGAAAGCCCTCGCACAGAAACGAAGACCCAACACAGCCAAAAATAAATAAATAAATAAATAAAAATTAAAAAAAAAACAAAAACAAAACAACTCACATTATTAAAAAAAAAAATACTCAACGGTTAAAAGCTGAAAGCCTTCCTGCTAAAATCTGGAAGGATGCCCACCCTCACCACACCTATTCAACATAGTATTGGAAGTCCTAGCCACAGCAATCAGACAAGAAAAAGAAATAAAAAGTATCCAGATTGGAAGGAAAGAGGTAAAATTGTCATTATAGGCAGATGACATGATACTATGTATAGAAATCCCTGAAGACTCCACACAAAAGCTACTAGAACTGATAAATGAATTCAGTAAGGTAGCAGAATACAAGGTTAACATACAGAAATCTGTTGCATTCCTTCACACTAGCAAAAAAATATCAGAAAGGGAAAGGTTTTTTTTTAAATCCCTTATAAAATCACATGCAAAAAATGTACTTAGGAATAAAGTTCACCAAGGAGATGAAAGACTTATATGCTGAGAACTGTAAAACATTGATAAAGGAAATTGAAGATGATTCAAAGCAATGGAAAGATATCCCATGCTCTTGGATTGGAAGAATTAATATGGTTTAAATGACCATACTACCCAAAACAATCTACAAATTTAATGTGATCCCTATCAAATTGCCCATGAGATTTTTCACAGAATTAGAACATATAATGCTAAAATTTATATGAAACCATAAACGAGCCAGAAGTGCCAAATCAATTCTGAGGAAAAAAAACAAAGCTGGAGGCATAACCCTTCTAGACTTCATACAATACTACAAAGCTACAGTAATCAAAACAGCATGGTATTGGCACAAAAACAGACATATGGATCAACGGAACAGAATAGAGAGCCCAGAAATAAACGCATATACTTTTGGTCAATTAACCTTCGACAAAGTAGGCAAGAATATACAATGGAGAAAAGGCAGTTTCCTCAGAAAGTGGTGTTGGGAAAGCTGGACATCCACATGTAAATTGATGAAGTTAGAACACACCCTCACACCATATGCAAAAATAAACTCAAAATGGCATAAAGACTTAAATATAAAACATGACACCATAAAAATTCTAGAAGAGAACATAAGCAGAGCATTCTCTGACATAAATCATAGCAATGTTTTGTTAGGTTTCCCAAGGCAATAGAAAGAAAAGCAAAAATAAACAAATGGGTTGTAATCAAACTTATAAGCTTTTACACAGCAAAGGACACCATAAACAAAACAAAAAGACAACTTAAGACTGGGAGGAAATATTTGCAAATGATGTGACAAACAAGGCCTATTTTCCAAATTAAACAAACTACTCATACAACTCAGTAACAAAAAAACAAACGACCCAATCAAAAAATGAGCAGAAGACCTAAATAGGCATTTCTCCAAAGAAGACATACAGACAATAGGCACATGAAAAGATGCTCAACATTGCTAATTATTAGAGAAATGCAAATCAAAACTACAATGATGTATCACCTCAATCCAGTCAGAATGGCCATGATTTAAAAAGTCTACAAATAATAAATGCTGGAGAGAGTGTGGAGAAAAGGGAAACTTCCTACTCTGTTGGTGGGAATGCAAATTGGTGCAGCCACTATGGAAAACAGTATGGAGGTTCCTCAAAAAACTAAAAATAGAATTGCCATATGATCCAGCAATCCCACTCTGGGGCATATATCCAGTCAAATATATAATTCAAAAAGATACATGCACCCCTACGTTCATAGCAGCACTAGTTACAATAGCCAAGACATGGAAGCAACCTAAATGTCCAGTGACAGATGAATGGATAAAGCAGATGTGGTATATACATATATACAATGGAATATTACTCAAGCCATAAAAAAGAAGGTAATAATGCTATTTGCAGCAACATGGATGGATCTAGATTTTATCATACTAAGTAAAGTAAGTCAGACAGAGAAAGACAAGTATCATATGATATCACTTATATGTGGAATTTAAAAATAGATACAAATGAACTTATTTACAAAACAGAAACAGACTCAGGGACGTAGAAAACAAACATGGTTACCAAAGACGAAGGTGGGGGAGGGATAAGGAAAGTTTAGGATTAGCAGATACAAACTATTTTATATAAAATAGATAAACAACAAGGTCCTACTGTATAGCTCAGGGAACTATATTCAATATCTTGTAATAAACCATAATAGAAAAGAATATGAAATAGAATATATATATGCATTAATATAACTGAATCACTTTGCTGTACACCAGAAACTAACACAATATTGTAAATCAACTATACTTTAATTAAAATAAATAAAATAAAATAACATATTTAAAAATTAGGGGCTTCCCTGGTGGTGCAGTGGTTAAGAATCCGCCTGCCAATGCAGGGGACACGGGTTCGAGCCCTGCTCTGAGAAGATCCCACATGCTGCGGAGCAGCTAAGCCCATGCACCATGACTTCTGAGCCTGCGTTCTAGAGCCCATGAGCCACAACTACTGAGCCCAGGCACCAAAACTACTGAAGCCTGCGTGCTCTAGGGCCCAAGTGCCGCAACTACTGAAGCCCACATACCTTGAGCCCGTGCTCTGCAACAAGAGAAGCCACCACTATAAGAAGCCCACACACTGCAATGAAGAGTAGCCCCTGCTTGCTGCAACTAGAGAAAGCCCATGCGCAGCAACGAAGACCCAATGCAGCCAAAAATAAATTTTAAAAAAGTTTTAATTAAATGCTATAAATCCACCCCCTGCCTCTTGGTAATGGTCAAACTGATCATTTACCAGTGAATCAAATGTCACCTATAAACAAAAGCTTGAGACAACAATAGTAGCAAATGCACATTCCTTGTACCATCTCACTCACAAATTTGTCAAAACTGGCATTAGCATTTGTCACAATGGGTGCAGTTTTGGAGTAAGAATCTGTGAAATGCAGTGTGACATTTTCTGTTCTTTTTTTTTTTTACTTGTCATAGCCCACAGATTTTTGGGTAGTTGGTCCACAGATTTGAAAACACTGGCTTAGAAGCTTTAACCTTTTAAATACATGCAGTATATGGTTCCCTGCCTGTATTAGTTTTCTATTGCTGCTCTTACAAACTACAACAAAATTAATGGCTTATAACTACACACTTGTATTTTCTTACAGTTCTATAGGTCAGGAATATGACATGGATCTCGCCGGGCTGCATTGCCCTCTGGAGGCTCTAGGGAAGGACCCACTTCCTTGCTCATTCAGGCTCTCACAGAATTCAGTTCCCTGGGGTTGTTTGACTGAGGTCCCCATTTCCTTGCTGGCTGTCATCTGGGGCTACCTTTAGCTCCTAGAGGCCTCCCTCTGGTCCATGCACATAGCTCCCTGCAGCTCAGAGCCAGTAACAGGACACTGAACACTTCTCTTCTGTCCTGGCATCTCTCCCACTGCAAGTCAGAAAGGTTCTCCGCTTCTAAAGACTCGTGTGATTAGATTGTGTCCACTTAGGTATATCTCCCCATCTCAACCTCCGTATCCTTAGTCACATCAGTTAAGTTGCTTTTGCCATGTCAGGTACCATTTATAGATTCCAGGGATTAGAACATAGAAAACCTTGGGACTCTTATTCTGTCAACCATGCTAACACACAGGTGCATGCTTACATACGTACATTTTATTGATAACAAAGCTTAGGATTGTCAAATGAAATTATTTCTTTATCATACTTGAGGATGTTGTAGATGCAGTGTTTTGGGGAGCTTTGTAAGCTTCCATCTGGTGCTTTCTCTGTAGACTTCAAAGTGCCATTTGCTTTTCCAGATGGTGTTTTAACATACATACATAAATCTGGGTACACACAATAGCACACAGGAGTCACGTTTAGGTGTAAACTCAGAAGAATACTAAAGATAAAAAAGAGGCAAATCCCAGCCAGTCTTTACTTGTAATTTGTTAGATGTGAAAAGGAAAACCTGAATTTTTCAGGTTTTCCTGAAAGTATCCTGAATGGGACAGTTGGTTCTTTACCCAGTACCCAAAGAATCTTCCTTTAGGCTGCAAACCATCTTGTGTCAGCTGTGGAGGTACCTACTATATACTTTCTAGTGTCCATGGCTCAAGACTCCAGAATCTTTTGAGATCAAACTAGTCACTGGCCAGTTGTGAGGTAGATTAAGTTTGGCTTTTACATAGTCTCTGGTCTCTGTGACCACCACTGACTTCCAGCAGCCGTACCTCTGGTTCCTATTCCAAAGCCCTTGTGTCACAGAATTCCCCACACATTTCCTTTTTTTTTTTTCTTTAACATCTTTATTGGAGTAAAATTGCTTCACAATGGTGTGTTAGTTTCCGCTTTATAACAAAGTGAATCAGTTATACATATACATATGTTCCCATATCTCTTCCCTCTTGAATCTCCCTCCCCCACATTCCTTGATGTAAGAGGGATGGTATATCTAGCAAACGTTCTTTCATTCATTCAGTTAATTAATACTCACTCTGTGCCAGAAACAATCCTTGGCCCTCAAGGAGCCCAGGCTATGGGGAGAGAGACAAAGACACAGATGATCGTAAAACAGGTGAAAGGCAAAGACAAAGGCCATTTTAGGCCATGGTCGTGTGCAGAGGAAGGGCACTAAGCCAGCAAAGAGAATCAGGGAAGGCTGCCTGTAAGCTGTTAACAAGTTTGATTACTTCTCTCTTTTATATGATAATGCTTTTCATTATTAAAAAAATATAACCCACGGGACAAAGAAAATTTGGGAAACTCACATATAGAAAAATTAACCTATACCTCTATCTTCCAAGCATGTCTTCATTTTAAAATTTCCATCTATTTCCTTCTATTATTTTTTCTATTCATAGATTTTCTTTTTTGCTTTGGGAGATTTTATTTTAATATATAAACTTTCACATGCAAGCAGCATTTTCTAAACCTTGAAAATTTAGGGACATCCCTGGTGGTCCAGTGATTAAGACTCCGCACTTCCACTGCAGGGGACGCGGGTTCGATCCCTGGCTGGGAAACTAAGATCCCACATGCTGCACAACGCGGCCAAAAAAAAAGAAAGAAAGAAAATTTAGCTGATCACTATCACATAGATTTGAAAATCCACTTGACATTACTATTTCACACAAATTCCTGGTGTAATTTAATTTTCAAATATTTGGGGATTTTCCACATATTTTTCTGTTATTACTTTGTAATTTAATTCTGTTATGGTCAGAAAACATGCTTTTTATAATTTCAAATTATTAAAATTAATTATAATGTGTTTGACAGATAAGAATATGGTCCATCACAGTGAATGTTCTGTGTGTACTTGAAAAGAATAATTCTGCTCATGTTGGATGAAATGCTCTAAAATGTCAATTAAGTCAATTTGGTTGATAGTGTTATTCAAGTCTTCTTTAATCTTCCTTATTTTCCTTTCTTTGTTATCCAAAAGGTAACATATTTTAGATATTCTTTTGCACTTCACTTTTTTTAACTTATATCCTGGAAATTATCTACATGTTCATGGAAAACTTCCTCTCAAATTTTTTTCTTTTTATTGTTATAGTTTAAATATGAACAGTTTAATGAACAGTTGTTTGTGTTTTAACAAACACATTCAATTGTGTAATGATGACTACAATCATGATGTACAAAAATTCCATCACCTCCCAAAATTCTCCCATGCCCCTTTGTAATCAAACTTCTCCCACCATCCCAGGCCCTGGTAACTACTTCTCTGTCTCTATCCCTGTAATTTTGCCATTTCCAGAATATCATAGAAATGAAATCAGTGTGTAGCCTTTCGAATCTGGCTTCTTTCACTTAGCATAATCTGTGTAAGATTCATATGTGTTGAATGAAACAATAGTTCAGGGACTTCCCTGGTGGTCCAGTGGGTAAGACTCTGCACTCCCAATGCAGGGGGCCCGGGTTCGATCCCTGGTTGGGGAAATAGATCCCACATGCATGCTGCAACTAAGAAGTCTGCATGTCGCAACTGGAAAAAAAAAAGATCCCACATGCTGCAACTAAGACGTGGCACAGCCTAAATAAATAAATATTTTTTAAAAAAGAAAGAAAGAAAGAAACAGTAGTTCATTCCTTTTTGTTACTGAGTACTATTCCATTGAATGGCTGTACCACAATTTTTTAGCCATTCACCAGTCTTTGAACATCTGTGTTGCTTGGTAATTATGAATAGAGCTACTATAAGCATTCATATGTGCATTTAATGTGAGCACTCGTTTTCATTTCTTTTGGGTAAAGCAGTAATACTTGCTGGATAATACTGTAAATGTAAAATTAACTCTATAAAAAATGGACAAGCTGTTTTTCAGAGTGACACAAGATTTTAAAAGCATTCACTTTCTATAATTAGGAAGATCCTGAAAGTAAGTACCTCTTTATGTTTGGCACACTCACTTTGCCTCACTTGCCTCACCTAGCCCCAGCCCTGTCTCTAATACATATAGGACTATTCAGGTTATCTGTTTCTTCTTGTGTGAACATTGGTAACTTGTGTCTTTCAAAGAATTTGTCTATTTCATCTAAGGAATTAGGAAACTTTTTCTATAAGTGACCAGATAGTAAGTATTCATAGGCTTTGTAGGTCACATATATTCTTCGTCACATCTTTTCTCCTCCTTCTCCTTCTCCTCCTCCTCCTTTTTTTTTTTTTTTGCCAGCTTTTAAAAGTATAAAAATCATTCTAGGCTCATGGGCTCATTTGACTCAAGAACCATAATCTGCTCCTGTCCTAAGTTATCAGATTTAGGGGCATAAAATTCATAATATCCTTGCTTCTCCTTTTTTTTTTTTTTTTTGTCATGCCACATGGCTTGTGGGATCTTAATTCTCGAACCAGGGATTGAACCTGGGCCATGGCAGTGAAAACACCAAGTCGTAACCACTGGACCACCAGGGAACTCCCCATTAGTTTCTCCTTTTAATAACTGTAGAATCTGTAAATATATTTCCTTTCTTATTTCTGGTATTGGTAATTTGTGTAGTCTTTTTCTTAATCAGTCTAATTAGAGATTTATTTATTTTAATTGCTCTTTTCAAAGAACCAGTGTTGCTTTCTTTGGCTTTTTTTCATTTATTTTTCTCTTTTCACTTTCAATGAAATTTGCTCTTTATTTACAGAATAGAACAAGCAATCCTAAAATTTGTATGGAACCACAAAAGACCCCAAATAGCCAAAATGATCTTCAGAAAGGAGTTCAAAGCAGGAGGTATCACACTTCCTGCTTTCAAACTATACCACAAATCTAAAAAACTCAAAACAGTATGGTACTGGCACAAAAACAGACATATAAATCAATGGAACAGGATAGAAAGCCTGGAAATAAACTCACATATTTATGGTCAATTAATCTATGACAAAGGAGGCAAGAATATACAATAGGGAAAAGACAGTCTCTTCAGCAAGTGGCTCTGGGAAAGCTGGACAGCTACATGTAAAAAAATGAAATTAGAACATTTTCTAACACCATATACAAAAAAAATAAACTCAAAATAGTTTAAAGACCTAAATACAAGACCAAAAGCCATAAAATTCCTGAAAGAAAACATAAGTGTAACACTCTTTGAGATAAACGTAGCAGTATTTTTTTTGGCTCTGTCTCCTAAGACAAAGGAAACAAAAGCAAAAATAAATAAATGAGACATAATTAACCTTAAAAGATTTTGCACAGCAAAGGAAACCATGGACAAAACGAACAGACAACCTACCAAATAAGAGAAAATATTTGCAAATGAAATGACTGATATCAGGTTAATATCCAAAATATATAAACAGCGCATACAATTCAATATCAAAGAAACAAACAACCTGGTTAAAAAATGGGCAGAAGACCTGAATAGACATTTTTCCAAAGTAAACATATAGATGGCCAACAAGCACATGAAAAATGTGCTCAACATTGCTAATCATCAGAGAAATGCAAATCAAAACCACAACAAGATATCACCTCACATCTGTCAGAATAACTAACTATCATCAAAAAGACCACAAATAACAAATGTTGGTGGGGGTGTGGAGAAAAGGGAACCCTTGAATACTGTAGGTGGGAACCTAAATGGGTGCAGCCACACTGTGGAAAACCAGTATGGAGGTTCCTCAAAAAACTAAAAATAGAACTACAGTATGATCCAGCAATTTAACTCCTGGGTATACATCTGAAAAAAACCACAAAAACACTAATTTGAAAAGATGCATGCACCCCAATGTTCATGGCAGCATTATTTACAATTGCCAAGATATGGAAGCAACCTAAGTGACTATCAATAGCTGAATGGATAAAGAAGATATGGTGTGTACATACAATGAAACATTAGTCAGCCATAAAAAGAATGAAATTTTGCCATTTGAAACAATGTGGATAGACCTGCAGGGTATTACCCTTACTGAAATAAGTCAGACAGAGAAATACAAATACTGTATGTTATCACTTATATGTGGAATCTAAAAAATAAAACAACCTAATGAATATAACAAAACAGAAACAGACTCACAGATACAGAAAACAGACTAGTGGTTACAAGTAGGGAGGGGCAAGATAGGAGTAGGGGATGAAGAGGTACAAATTACTATGTATAAAATAAATAAGCTACAAGGATATAGTGTACAGCACATAAAATATAGTGAATATTTTATAATAACTATAAATGGAGTATAATCTTTAAAAACTGTGAATCATTATGTTGTATACCTGAAATTTACATAATGTTGTAAATCAATTATACCTCAACAAAAAAGCAAAAAGAAAGAAAGAAAGATAGAAAGAAAGATTTCAAAAAAGGCAATCTATGGAATGGGAGAAAATATTTGCAAACCATAAATCTGATAAGGGGTTAATGTCTAAAATATATAAAGAACTCATACAACGTAATAGCAAAAAAACAATCTGATTTACAGAGATGATTTAAAGAAATGGAAAGATTTACCACACTCTTGGATTGGAAGAATTAATATTTGTTAAAATGGCCATGCGGGAGACACAAAAGACCCCGAATAGCCAAAGCAGTCATGAGGGAAAAAAACCAGAGCTGGAGGAATCAGACTCCCTGACTTCAGACTATACTACAAAGCTACAGTAATCAAGACAATATGGTACTGGCACAAAAAAATACATAAATCAATGGAACAGGATAGAAAGCCCAGAGATAAACCCACACACCTATGGTCAACTAATCTATGACAAAAGAGGCAAGGATATACAATGGAGAAAACACAGCCTCTTCAATAAGTGGTGCTGGGAAAACTGGACAGCTACATGTAAAAGAATGATATTAGAACACTCCCTAACACCATACACAAAAATAAACTCAAAATGGATTCGAGACCTAAATGTAAGACTGGACACTATAAAACATTTAGAGGAAAACATAGGAAGAAGACTCTTTGACATAAATCACAGCAAGATCTTTTTTGATCCACCTCCTAGAGTAATGGAAATAAAAACAAAAATAAACAAATGGGACCTAATGAAACTTAAAAGCTTTTGTAATGCAAAGGAACCATAAACAAGACAAAAAGACGACCCTCAGAATGGGAGAAAATATTTGCAAATGAATCAATGGACAAAGGATTAATCTACAAAATATATAAACAGCTCATGCAGCTCAATATTAAAAAAACAAACAACCCAATCCAAAAATGAGCAGAAGACCTAAATAGACATTTCTCCAAAGAAGACATACAGATGGCCAAGAAGCACATGAAAAGCTGCTCAACATCACTAATTATTAGAGAAATGCAAATCAAAACTACAGTGAGGTATCACCTCACACGAGTTAGAATGGGCATCATCAGAAAATCTACAAACAACAAATGCTGGAGAGGGTGTGGAGAAAAGGGAACCCTCTGGCACTGTTGGTGGGAATGTAAATTGATACAGCCACTATGGAGAACAGTATGGAGGTTCCTTAAAAAACTAAAAATAGAATTACCATATGACCCAGCAATCCCACTACTGGGCATATACCCAGAGAAAACCATAATTCAAAAAGACACATGCACCCGAATGTTCATTGCAGCACTATTTACAATAGCCAGGTCATGGAAGCAACCTAAATGCCCATCAATAGACGAATGGATAAAGAAGACATGGTACATATATACAATGGAATATTACTCTGCCATAAAAAGGAACAAAATTGGGTCATTTGTAGTGACGTGGATGGATCTAGAAAGTGTCATACAGAGTGAAGTAAGTCAGAAAGAGAAAAACAAATATTGTATATTAAGGCATATATGTGGAACCTAGAAAAATAGAACAGATGAACCAGTTTGCAGGGCAGAAATAGAGACACAGATGTAGAGAACAAACATATGGACACCAAGGGGGGAAAGTGACGGGGGTGTGTGTGATGAATTGGGAGATTGGGATTGACATATATACACTAACATGTATTGAATGGATAACCAATAAGAACCTGCTGTATAAAATAATAAATAAAATTAAATTAAAAAAAAATAGCCATACTACCCAAAGAAATCTACAGATTTAATGTGATCCCTATCTAATTACCCATGACATTTTTCACAGAACTAGAACAAATAATGCTAAAATTTATGTGGAACCATAAAAGACCCAGCACTGCCAAAACAATCCTGAGGAAGAAAAACAAAGCTGGAGGCATAACCCTCCCAGACAATACTGCAAAGCTACAGTAAACAAAATAGTGTAGTATTGGCACAAAAGCAGACATATGGATCAATGCAGCAGAATAGAGAACCCAGAAATAAACCCACACACCTATGGTCAACTAACTTTTGACAAAGGAGGCAAGAATATACAACGGAGGGGCTTCCCTGGTGGCGCAGTTGTTGAGAATCTGCCTGCCAAAGCAGGGGACACGGGTTCGAGCCCTGGTCTGGGAAGATCCCACATGCCGTGGAGCAACTAGGCCCGTGAGCCACAACTACTGAGCCTGCGCGTCTGGAGCCTGTGCTCCGCAACAAGAGAGTCCGCGATAGTGAGAGGCCCGCGCACCGAGATGAAGAGTGGCCCCCACTTGCCGCAACTAGAGAAAGCCCTCGCACAGAAATGAAGACCCAACACAGCCAAAAATAAATAAATTAATTAATTAATAGAATGTTTTAAAAAAAAATAGAATATACAATGGAGAAAAGACAGTCTCTTCAGCAAGTGGTGCTGGGAAATCTGGACAGCCACATGTAAATCAATGAAGTCAGAACATTCCTCACACCATACACAAAAATAAATTCAAAATGGCATAAAGACTTACATATAAGACACCATAAAACTCCTAGAAGAGAACATAGGCAAAACATTCTCTGACATAAATCGTGGCAATGTTTTCTTAGGTCAGTCTCCCAAGGCAATAGAAATAAAAGCAAAAATAAACAAATTGGACCTAATCAAAAGTATAAGCTTTTGCACAGCAAAAGAAAGCATTAAAAAAAAATAAAATAAAAAGACAACCTACAGAATGGGAGAAGATATTTGCAAGCAATGCAACCAACAAGGCCTTAACTTCCAAAATACACAAACAGTTCATATAATTCAATAACAAAAAAATGAACAACCCAATCAAAAAATGGGCAGAAGATCTAAATAGATATTTCTCCAAAGAAGACATACAGATGGCCAATAGGCACATGAAAAGATGCTCATCATCACTAATTTTTAGAAAAATGCAAATCAAAACTGCAGTGAGGTACCACCTCGAGCCGGTCAGAATGGCCATCATTAAAAAATCTACGTACAGTAAATTCTGGAGAGGGTGTGGAGAAAAGGGAAACCTCCTACACTGTTGGTGGGAATGTAAATTGGTGCAGCCACTATGGAAAACAGCATGGAGGTTCCTCAAAAAACTAAAAAACAGTGAAATAATGACATTTGCAGCAACATGGATGGACCTAGAGATTATCATACTAAGTGAAGTAAGTCAGACAGAGAAAGAGAAATATCATATGATATCACTTATATGTGTAATCTAAAATATGATACAAATGAACTTATTTACAAAACAGAAACAGACTCACAGACATAGAAAACAAATATATGCTTACCAAAGGGGAAAGGGTGGAGGAGGGATAAATTAGGAGTTTGGGATTAGCAGATACAAACTATACTATAGATAAAATAGATAAACAACAAGGTCCTACTGTATAGCACAGGGGACTATTCAATATCTTATAATAATCTATAATGGAAAAGAACATGAAAAAGAATACACATATGTGTGTGTATATATATGTATATGTATACATGTGTATATATATGTATATGAATCACTTTGCTGTACACCACAAACTAACACAACATTGTAAATCAACTATACTTCAATTAAAAAAAAAACAACAGGCAGAGGATCTGAATAGACATTTTTCCAAAGATGATATATAGATGGCCAACAGGTACATGAAAACATGCTCAGTATCACTATCAGGGAAATGCAAATCAACCCACAATGACATATGACCTCACACCTGTTAGAATGGATATTATGAAAAAGACAGGACATGGTAAAAGATGTAAAAAAATGATGTAGAATAAAGGGAATGGTTGGTGGGAATGTAAATTGGTGCAGCTTCTATAGCAGATGATATGGAGATTCCTCAAAAAACTAATAGAACTACCCTATGATCTAGCAATCCACTTCCAGGTATTTATCTGAAGGAAATGAAAACACTAACTCAGGTAGATATCTGCACCCTCATGTTCATTGCAGCATTATTTACAATAGCCAAGACATGGGAACAACCTAAGTGTCCATCAAGGGATGAATGGATAAAGAAAATGTGATAGAGATAGAGGTAGAGATATATTTCAAGGACTAGTATTCTGCCAAAAATAAAAGGAAAGAGTGAAAGCCTGACACATGCAACAACATGGATGGACCTTGAGGGCATTATGCTAAGTGAAATAAGTCAGACAAAGCAAAAAAAATACCATGTGATCTCACTTATATATGGCTATAAATTAGAAAAACAAAAAACTAACTGATAGGTACAAGAGAACAGATTGGTGGATGCCAGAGGCAGGGGTGAGGGATGGGCAAAATGAGGGAAGGTGGTCAAAAGGTACAAACTTCCAGTTATAAAATAAATAAGTCCTAGAGAACAAATGTATGTATACCAAGGGGGAAGGAGGGGTGGGGTGGGAGGAATTGGGAGACTGGGATTGACACATATACACTATTGATACTACGTATAAAATAGACAACTAATGAGAACATACCGTATAGCACAGGGAACTCTGCTTAATGCACTGTGGTGACCTAAATGGGAAGGAAATACAAAAAAGAGGGGATGGGACTTCCCTGGTGGTCCAGCAGGTAAGACTCCATGTCCCCAATGCAGGGGGCCTGGTTCAATCCCTGGTCGGGGAATTAGATCCCACATGCATGCCACAACTAAGAGTTTGCATGCCACAACTAAAAGATCCCGCATGCCACAACTAAGACCCGGTGCAGCCTAAATAAATAAATAAATAATTTTTTTAAAAAGAGAGGATATATGTACAGGTTTAGCTGATTCATTTTGCTATACAGTAGAAACCAACACAACACTGTAAAGCAACTGTACTCCAATAAAAATTAATTTAAATAAATAAATAAATAAAATAAATAAGTCCTGGAAATGTAATGTTATAAATAAAGTAATTGGGTTTCCTCTAGACAGCATATATTTGTCTCCACCTGCTCTTGCTAAGAATTTAAATTCCCTGAGTGCAAGGATTTTGTTGTTTTGTTTATAGCTATATTCCCTGTGCCCAGAAAACTGTTTGGCCTGAAGTAGATATAAAATTTTTACTGAATGAACATCCAGCTTAAATATACTTTACTAGAAAGATTTCTTCATTTAAAGGCATGGTATGGTTCTTCTTATCATTCCTCTGGTATTTATGTTGAGAGTCCTCATTTTTCTTTCTCTCCGATTTGAAAAATGTAATGTCTTCGTTTAGTCTTTTTTTTTCCCCTCTGTTCTTTTCTTATGAGAGTAACTTGCCAATTGAATCTTTGTCTTTTTGCCTTTCAAAGTGATGATTGTTTAGTTCAAATGAATTTCCCTGACTTTTATTTCCCTCTCCTTGAGTGTTTTGTGGTCACAGTATATTTTATTGTACTTCAGTGTAAATAAGAACCCTTACCTATAAAAATCTATTTGAACATTAAAAAAAAAAAAAAAAGAATTATCAGGCCTGGTGAGGGTTTCCCTAGATTTGCCCAATAGAAGGCAAATACATGGTATTTTTAATATGAATAAATTTCATTAACATTAGACTCTATTAACTTTTTTTTTTGGACTTCCAAAGGCATTTATTGAGCACCTACTATTTGGAGGTTCTGGGCTAGACACTTGGGACACAGCAGTGAATGAAACAGGTAATGTATTTACCCTCCTGGAGCGTAAAAACTGATAATAAATCAGTGAAGATGTAAATAAATAGAATATAGGAGGGTGGTAAGTATTTTTTTAATTTTACTGGAGTATGGTTGATTTACAATGTTGTGTTAGTTTCAGGTGTACAGCAAAATGATTCAGATATATAAATACATATATTCATTCATTTTAAGATTTTACCCATGGAGGTTATTACAGTGTATTGAGTAGAGTTCCCTGTGCTATACAGTAGGTACTTGTTGGTTATCTATATTATATACAGTAAAGTGTGTAGGTTAATCCCAAACTCCTAATTTATCCCTCCCCCATGTTTCCCCTTTGGTAATAACTTTGTTTTCAAAATCTGTGAGTTTGTTTCTGTTTTGTAAATAAGTTCATTTGTATCATTTTTTAAAATTAGATTCCACATATGAGTGATATCATATGATATTTGTCTTTCTCTGTCTGATTTACTTCACTTAGGATGATAATCTCTAGGTCCATCCATGTTGTTGCAAATGGCATTATTGTGTTCTTTTTATGGTGAGTAATGTTCCATAGTATATATGTACCACATCTTTATCCATTCTGCTGTCAATGGACATTTAGGTTGCTTCCATGTCCTTGCTACTGTAGATAATGCTGCAATGAATATTAAGGTGCATGTATCTTTTCGAAGTACGGTTTTCTCTGGATATATCCCCAGGAGTGGGATTGCTGGATCACAAGATAGCTCTATTTTTAGTTTTTTAAGGAACCTCCATACTGTTTTCTATAGTGGCTGCACCAATTTACATTCCCACCAACAGTGTAGGCGGAGTCCATTTTCTCCACATCCTCTCTAGCATTTATTGTTTGTAGGCTTTTTGATGATGGCCATTCTGACAGGTGTGAGGTGATACCTCATTGTAGTTTTGAATAGCATTTCTCTGATAATCAGTGATGTTGAGCATCTTTTCATGTGTTCTTTTGGCCATCTGTATTCTTTTGAGAAATGTCTGTTTAGATCTTCTGCCCATTTTTTGATTGGGTTGTTTGTGGTTTTTTTGTTGTTGTTGTTTTGTTTTTGTTTGTTTTTTACATAGAGCTGCATGAGCTGTAGACTCTTAACTTCTAATTCAGTGGTCATTGTATGCAGTTGTCAGACTCTGTCTCTGAGCAGCCCATCTCTCTACTGAACTTCTTCCAGAGCAAAAGCTGAAACTGTGGGAGTGCCCCCATAAAGGTACCAGCCAGACCTCAGCAGCTGGCCTGCACTTGTGCGCGTGTCCCGCAGGTCCTGGGGCACCCACAGGCATCTATGTAAATTGTTAACCAGATGTGTGCTGACATCTCATAGCTCTGCGACCCCAAGTTCCCATGCAAAACACTTGTAGGTTTCACCAGGAATAAAAATATCTTTGTTCCTTCCTTACAGACAGCCAAATGGCACATAAAAAGATGCTCAACATCTCTAATTATTAGAGAAATGCAAATCAAAACCACAATGAGCTACCACCTCACACCAGTCAGAATGGCCATCATTAAAAAGTCTACAAATAACAAATATTTACATATTACTCAGCCATAAAAAAGAATGAAATAATGCCATTTGCAGCAACATGGATGGACCAAGAGATTATCAACTCTCATACTAAGTGAAGTAGGTCAGAAAGAGAAAGACAAATACCATATGATATCATTTATATGTGGAATCTAAAATATGACACAAATGAACTTATCTACAAAACAGAAACAGACTCACAGACATAGGGAACAGCCTTGTGGCTGCCAAGGGGGAGGGGGTGGGGAAGAATGGATTGGGAGTTTGGGATTAGCAGATGCAAACTAGTATATAGAGAATGGATAAACAACAAAGTCCTACTGTATAGCACAGGGAACTATATTCAATATCCTGTGATAAACCATAATGGAAAAGAATATGAAAAAGAATGTGCATATATGTACAACTGAATCCCTTTGCTATATGGCAGAAATTAACAAAACATTGTAAATCAACTATACTTCAATAAAATAAATTTAAAAAAATCTTTGTCCCTTCCTTTGCAGTCACTACTTTTCCTTTCCAATTTTTTTATTGTGGTAAAATACACATAACATAAAATTTACCATGCTAACCATTTTCAAGCAATTAAGCATTTTTCACTATTTAGCCAGTCTCTCACAAATCCTTATACATGAAGATATAGCGGAAGAGTTCCTCTAACCTGCACTCTGCTCATAGTGTCTGGTGTTGAAACTGGCTTCAGCAAACGCCTGAGTCTAACCTTCTAGCACCACTTAGAGTTGAATAATATCAGAGTGGAGAGCACGTCCAAACAGCCCGTTCTGTTGGCGAAGATTATTTGGGTGCATAGAGATGGGAGCCACAAGATTTTACAGTCTCTGTGGTTTTGATTCGGCCAGAGAGCAGTCACCTAAGTCACAGAAGGAATACAGATGCAATCCCGAGAGGATGGCTGGGTCGATCATGATTTCATCACAAAAACAGAAGCCACTTGAGACAGTCCAGAAAAAATTAGAGGTTTACACAACTGTGCTGGGAAGACTCTAAGATGGCCACAGTGATTCCTCTCTCCTGCTGGCTGTGCACACCCTCATGTAATCCCATTCCCATAAGTGTGGATGACCTAGCAACTTGCTTCTAACCAGCAGAATGCAACAAAGACGTTGTACTCTAAGGACATCAGAGGAAGTCACCTTGGTGAGTAGGTTACAAGAGATTGTGACATCATCTTGCTAGTGGACTCTTTCTACTGCTTTTTCTATTTGTGTTGATGACATAAGCAGCCTTGTTGGAAAGGTTCACATGGCACAGAACTGAGGGTGGCCTTCAGGCAGCATCCAGTTGGGAACCTTCACAGCAACAGACCACAAGAAGCTGAATTCTGCCAACAATCACTTGAACCTGGAAATGGATCTTTTCCCACTCAAGCCTTCAGATGAAGCTCCTGTCCTGACCAACACCTTGATTTCAGCCTTGTGAGAAACTCTGAAGCAGAGGACCCAGCTAGGCCATGAGCAGACTCCTGGTTCAAAGAAACTAAATAATACATGTGATATGTTTTAAGCTGTGAGTTTGTGGTAATTTGTTTTGTAGTAATAGAGAGCTTATACAATAATTATTGGAAGGCTCAAGGAATGACTGTCCAGGAGGCTGTTACTGTCTCAGCTGTCCACAGCACATGGCAAAGAACTTAACTTCTACTCTGCATCTGAAATTGCCACCATAGATTCTCTTCTGCCTTCAAAATCTTGAGCAAGGGGACTAGCGGTTAAGTCCAGTGGTTAAGAATCCACCTTCCAACGCAGGGGACACGAGTTCGATTCCTGGTGGGGGAGCTAAGATCCCACATGACATGGGGCAACTAAGCCCACGCACCGCAACTACTGAGCCCACATGCACTAGAGCCCCTGTGCCACCACTAGAAAAAGGCCCATGAGCCACAACTAGAGAAACCTGAGCACCACAGCGAAGATCCCACAAGCCCCAACGAAAATCCCGGGTGCCACAACTAAGACCCGATGCAGCCAAATAAATAAAGAAAGAAATAGTTTTTAAAAACCTTGTGCAAAGGAAAATATGAGTCTGGAATATCTTGGATGCCATAAAATAAGGAAGTGCTTGAATAAATATGGGGGAATGCCGAAAGGACACAGAGCCAACCAGAAGTTCTCAATGGCCAAAACTCAAGCAATTTGGGAAATAAACTAAATAATAATAGTAATGGACAATAATTCATAGAATAAAATAAATATCCATGATTCCTTGCTGATATAAATTAATTAATTAATTGGAGAGAAGGGACAACCTTTCCTTATGGAAGAAAACCAGTTACAAAAGTATTTGGGGGACTTCCTGGTGGCACAGTGATTAAGAATCCGCAGTCCCAATGCAGGGGTCCCCGGTTTGATCCCTGGTCAGGGAACTAGATCCCACATGCATGACGCAACTAAGAGTTCACATGCCACAACTAAGGAGCCCTCAAGCTGCAACTAAGGAGCCCACGAGCCACAACTAAGACCCGGCACAACTAAATTAAATAAATAAGTATTTGGGTTGGCCAAAAAGTTCGTTCATGTTTCCATAACATCTTACAGAAGGAATATGAGAAATGTAAAATAACCACCAGGCAAATAGCATAGCAACAATTGTTGGAGGCAAGTTTCACCAAGGGATGCTAAAATCAGTGGGCAAAATAGGATATTAGCATAATCTCAGAGTAAATGTAAGATAGTTATAAATTACAAAGGGGAAAAATTAGTCATTTTACATTGGAGAAACCCAGCAAATAACACCTTAGCCAAGTGATCAAGATTCACCTTCTGATATGATGCACAAAGTACACAACATCCCATGCATAGCTTCAGTCTAATCATGAGAAAATATCAAACTCACACTAAGAGATATTCCACAAAATACCTCACCGATACTCATCAAAAATGTCCGGGTCGGGCTTCCCTGGTGGCGCAGTGGTTGAGAATCTGCCTGCCGGTGCGGGGGACACGGGTTCGAGCCCTGGTCTGGGAAGATCCCACATGCCGCGGAGCGGCTGGGCCCGTGAGCCGCAACTACTGAGCCTGAGCGTCTGGAGCCTGTGCTCTGCGACAGGAGAGGCCGCGATAGTGAGAGGCCCGCGCACCGCGATGAGGAGTGGCCCATGCTCGCCGCGGCTGGAGAAAGCCCGCGCGCAGAGACGGGGACCCAACACAGTCAAAAATAAATAAAGTGTAAAAAAAAAAAAAAAAAAAATGTCCTGGTCATGAAAGGCAAGGAAATGAACTGGAGTAGAATAAGGAAACACAAGTTGGAGGAGACAAGGCTGTACAAAAACTACATGCAATGTGTGATTCTGGATTGGTTCCTGGGACATTAAAAGGACATTAGAATAAAATAGATAACCAACAAGGACCTACTCTATAGCACATGGGACTATACTTAATATTATGTAATAACTTATGAGGGAAAAGAAACTGAGAAAGAATATATATATATATATATATATATAACTGAATCACTGTGCTCTACGCCTGAAACTTACACAATATGGTAAATCAACTTTACTTCAATAAAAAACTTCTTTTTTAAAAAAAAAAAGGACATTAGGGACTTCCCTGGTGGCGCAGTGGTTAAGAATCCGCCTGCCAATGCAGGGGACACGGGTTCGATCCCTGGTCCGGGAAGATCCCACATGCGGCAGAGCAACTAAACCCGTGAGCCACAACTGCTGAGCCTGTGCTCTAGAGCCTGCGAGCCACAACTACTGAAGCCCGCATGCCTAGAGCCTGTGCTCTCCAACAAGAGAAACCACCGCAATGAGAAGCCCGCGCACCGCAACGAAGAGTAGCCCCTGCTCTCCACAACTAGAGAAAGCCTGCACGCAGCAATGAAGACCCAACGCAGCCAAAAATAAATAAGTTAAAAAAAAAAAAAAAGGACATTAGAGAAAAATCGGTGAAATTTCAAGACAGTTTGTGGTTTAGTTAATAGTATTGTACCATTATTCTTTTCCTGATTTTGATAATCATACACTTATATGATCCTACAAGTTGTTAATATTAGGGGAAGTTGGGTGAGGAACATGTGTGAACTCTTTATACTATTTTCACAAATTTCTGAGTCTACGTTTTTTCAAAACAAAAGACTTGGCATGCGTACATAATCTCCTACTCATATGTAAAATGCCAACAAGCAACAATAATTCCATCATCCCAGTTCTGCCTAGCATCCTGATACTGGCCCTCACACCATCAGAGAGGCTCTTGTGCTCTCGCCAAGAAAGGGAGACCCTGAGCCCTAAAAGTCTCTCTCTAGTAGATGTTCATTCCTTTTCTAGATCAATTACAGTCCAGTTTTGATACATTGTAATCTGAAGTCTAAATTATAAGGTTAATATAAACAAATAAGGTCAGTACTAGCATATCATGCAGAACCATCTACAAACCAAGCCTGAGGGAAAAACTAGTCTGTCTCAGTGGATTGGTCATAGGGAACTCCCCACGAGGCCACGGTGTGAGAGAACAGAGTCAGTGCAGCAGGAAGGGCTACCATGGGATCTAAGCCATTTGCTCACACAAATCACTTGTGTTTTCAGGACAAGTTCATGCACAATCTTATACATACTGTTTCCGCTTGATGTAGAATTACTGGTATGCATGACCAACTTTATAGCTTCATAGATCCAATGACAAACACCTAGATCATGATAACCAACAGAGGTCAATCAATAAAGATGTTTAAAAAAAAAAAAAAAAAAACAGAGGTCAAATAATAACTTAGTTTCCCTTTGGTCTCTACTAGCACTGAGGAGTAAACCAGGGGCTGTTTCTCAAAAAGGGAATATCTGTCTTCAGAAAATGGCATTTCTTTGCTCCAAAATCCTAGAAGTCTGAGCTGAGATTCTCTATTGGGGTTTCCCAGAAGTCCCATCATAGCCATCAAAATATTAGAGATGCTTTGGAACCATTGAATCTACTGCAGTGCCTTCTCTTGCTCAGGCTTTCACTCAAAACTGAAACGTTAGGTATTACTCAGTAAATGTGTCAAATGTATATGTTGCCTCCAGAATCCAAAGTGACCCACCAAAAAGCTATGCCTCTTTATTAGTGGTAGGGGCACAAGCAGCAGTAACTCATTTCATTCGGGAGGGGACATCTCAAAATACCCCAGGCCAAAGAACCTCTAGAAACATCAACTAAGTGACAAACTTTTGGATTTTTATGAGGTTTATCTCCCATTCTCAGTCATGCAAGTGTATGAAAAAGAAATCTAGGGTATTTGAAGCATCTTCATTATCAGATCCAAACAGTGTCAGTGTAATAGACCAAGATGATGACCTGATGAAAGATTGTTTCCTGCAGACTGGATTATGACATAGAGCCAAAGATTCAACATCTTTGAGGAAAGATGATGAAGGTATACTACTGCTATTGTTGTCAGGGGAAAACAAAGTCTGGTAGGTTTTTTTTTAATTGGTATTTAGAAAAAAAAAATTTGCCAGATCAATTACCAATTGATCTGATTGCTGAAAACCAGCCAGAAAGGTCAATTTGCTCTAAAGAGACATGAAATCAGATGCAAGTGGAATTAAATTTATGATAATCCTTTGTTCTCTGAAATCAGTCTTTTGCACAAAACTAATAGGCAGGATAAATGGGGAATCACTATCCCTGCATCTTTGTTTTCTTTACTGGTGATGTTGATCTCTGAAATTTCCCAGGGGATGTTATATTTCTTTTGTGATGTGTGGGGTAATTCCTGGGCTTCCACTTGGCCCTTCCTACCATAATAGCAGCCTTCGTTCTATGAGTCGGAGAGCCACTGTGGGGTTTTACCAATTAGTGTGTATAGAGAAAAATATACAGAGTGAGTTCACAGACCACTAGACCTACTGTGAGACAGACTTGGACAAAAACTCCATGTACCATATGACTCCGTAAGTCACCCATTTGACTAGTAAAATGAAAAGTATTACAGTTTTAAGGGTCAAAATTTAAGATGGGCCAGCAGGGCTGCATTCCTTCTGTGGGCTCTAAGGAAGAATCAGTTTCTTTGCCTTTCTCAACCCCTAGAGGCCTCCGACTTTGCTTGGATCATGTCTCAGCACACTCTGACCTCCACTTTTCTCATCACATCTCCTCTCTCTCTGACCCTCCTGACTCCCTCTTATAAGGACCCTTAAGATTCCATTGGTCCCATCTGGATAATTCAGGATAATTTCCCCATCTTAAGATCTTTAAGGACATCTGCGAAGTCACCTATTCACAGGTTCCATTCTGGGGCTTAGGAAGTGAACTACTTCGGGAGAGGAACTATTCAGCCCATCCAGGAATCCTTGAAAATTCTGGGTATTTTCCTCCCCACAATACACAATCACTCTGGTAAATGGCCACAGATCCCGTGTGGGAGGTGAGGAAGAAGAGTGGCCAAGTTGCAGGGTCTTTCCTCAGGGAGTTTCCCCTTCCCTTCAATTTAAGGGGCCCTAGGGCTGTAAACTGGCTCAGGTGTGAGAGTCAGGTGACGGGCAATGACCCTACAATGTATAGCTCAAATCAGGTCTGTGGACGTCACAACTAGAACACTTTTACTTCTTAACATCGAGTAAAACTTTCGTGGAGTTCTCACATATTTTATTCCTTATTACATGTTCCCTAAGCCATCAGCAAGGATATCTTTTTTTTTTTAATTATTTGCTTTATTTTTTTTTTCTTTTTAAAATTTTATTTATTTATTTATTTATTTTTGGCTGTGTTGGCTCTTCGTTTCTGTGCGAGGGCTTTCTCTAGTTGCGGCGAGCGGGGGCCACTCTTCATCGCGGTGCGCGGGCCTCTCACTATCGCGGCCTCTCCTGTTGCGGAGCACAGGCTCCAGATGCGCAGGCTCAGCAATTGTGGCTCACGGGCCCAGCTGCTCCGCGGCATGTGGGATCTTCCCAGACCAGGGCTCGAACCCGTGTCCCCTGCATTGGCAGGCAGACTCTCAACCACTGTGCCACCAGGGAAGCCCAGCAAGGATATCTTGAGTGAAACCGTTCTGATTGCTGCCCCATCCATGCTCGCTGCGCACCGTGTAATTATGATTCCATTTCTAATGGTCTTTGGCCTGTACTTGGCCTCTGCCCCTTGGAAACTAGCAGCAGGGAGAACCACCGTTGCCATTAAGAAAGGTAATTTGGGGGAATTACTTGGCGGTCCAGTGCTTGGGATTCCACGTTTCCAACGCGGCAAGCCGCACAGCCAAAAAAAGGAAAAAAAGGTAATTTGGGTTTGTGAGCACAGACAGTCGTGAGAAGAAGAGCAGTCACAAGCCATGTGTCCCCGTCATCTTTCTGCGTGAGGGGTGAGCATCGGAGCACTCCCGGTATCTCTTCTGTTCTTTCTGTTCAGCCCGGGATCCTGGGTGACATGTGGCTGAGCCCCAGCCAGTTTACAAAGGCTGACCCAGGCTTGGCCGAAGTTTTTCTCACTTGTGTTCTTCTCACTTCAACTGTAAAGCGGTGCAGCCTAGACCCAGCAGTGTAAGCTGCACCCCTGCCCACGCCCACCTGATTCCTCTGAGGGTCGCCCCCCCCCCACGTCAGCGGTCTCAGCAAACTGTGTGGGATGAAGGACACGTGAGGCTGGAGGAACCCAGAATTGCCCCCTCACTGCCTTTAGCCTGCTTACATAGCAGTAATCATTGGGCCACTTTATCACTGTAAAAGGAATTTCTGACATGCCTACTACGATGATAGACAGGCAGGCTTGGAGGAAATTACTAATTGACCAGGATATAAGCCAAGTGCCTGATGTGGCACTACATAGTTAGACAATCAATGGTGTTGCAAAATCTTGGAAATTAGACAGTCATAACTCTGTGAATATGTCCTGATGTCTTAATGCCTTTCTGGAGAGGGGAGGGAGTGATGCCTAAGGTCTCCAAAAATGACAGAAGCACCACATCCCTCCACCTTTATCACCAGAGCACGAGAGCAGACCACCTGTGAGCTGCAGGGAAATCGGAAGAGTCAATTTCTTGTCATTTACAGAGGTGTCCATAAAGGCAGATGTGTATTATTCCAAAGACAGGAAACTAAAGCAGACTGTTCAGAAGGATTTATAACTAGAGTGAGATCTTAGAATATCCGTGTAACATTTTCCGCTGGCCATGCTGTAGTGAGGAAGGCCCATCAGTTTGTTCTGAGTGACAACAGCTTGGTATAAGTCCCACTTAACCCTGGGATGCCCCACCAATGTCCTCCCATCTGCATGTCCCCAACATCCTCACTCTTTCACTGACACCCCAGCACCTCACATGTATTGAGCTAACATGTTCCCTTTTTGGCAGCATCTGTGAAAGCTTCTTAGGATCCAAATCCAACCAATCAGATAACACCTCGTACAAAATTTAACCCACCCTTAATTAATGCATAAATACTTTTGCTTCTGTAATCTGGCCACTTCTCCCATTACCCTGTCATCACCTACCTCCAGCTGATGAAGCCCCATCTACTTTGAGAGTCCCCACTGGTGTGAGCATTAATAAAGTTTTATCTTTTATGCTTGTTGTTGGTTGTCATTAGCACAGCTATACAGGAAGCTCCTAGATGGTGGATCGCCCAGGGGAGCCCTTTGGGGAGGTCAACACACGGTGAAATAGGAGAGGTGTGTTGGGAGAGACAGTTCTCCATGGGTCTCTCATTTCTTGCTGGGTATACCAAGAATGCAAGTCCCTGACCACCCTTTCCCCTGGTCATTTCTCAGGATTGTGTTTGCAACAAGCAGCCTTGAGAGATGTGGTAATGTTTCATCCTGGGGCAAAGAGCAGGCTTGCATACTGCTTGCCATAAAACAGGAGGTTCCCCAAGCTCAGTGTTTCCCAGCTGTGACGCAAACTCACTGTGTGCACAAAAACTGTCAGGCCCGCGTTGCATCACCCCCATGGGGCTTGTGGAGGCAGTGGCGAGAAAAACACCATGCATGTATAATGTTGATGCTGCTTCCTGTGCTGTGGGTAATAAAGTCCACGCAGTGAAATCTGACCCAGGAGTCTGGTAACTTCCGCCAGCACCCATGAAACAGGAACAGGCCAACGTACTAGCTTGGAGAGAGAATGAAATAAAATCTCAGAGCCCGGAAGGTACAGGAAAAGGGCAACGCAGAGCCACAGAAGAAAGCCCAGAAGAACGTGGTCAAGGACAAAGCTGTTGGTGTTTAGGCATCTCTCTCTCTCAGCAGTACAGCCTTTTTATAGATAAATACCTGCCAGAAAAGTCTTAGACTCTTTGAAAGGGACTTGAGACTCACTACTATATATGCTTCGTAAAAAGAATGAGCACCAACACCACACACTGAAGGCAAACCCTGAGAAATGAAAAACTAAATAAAGAAGAGGGGCAACCAAGATCACAAATTTAAAGAGTTCCCTGGAAGAAGTCTGCAGCAAATGTAGAGAAATTCAAGGACATGCTACATTTTAAATTTTATTTATTTGGCTGCATCGGGTCTTAGTTGCGGCACGCAGTGTCTTTTGTTGTGGCTCGCAGGCTCTTTGTTGTGGCAGGCGGGCTTCTCTAGTTGTGGCACACAGGCTCTAGAGCGCACAGGCTCAGTAGTTGCGGCACAGGCTTAGTTGCCCTGCAGCATGTGGGATCTTAGTTCCCCGACCAGGGATCGAACCCAAGTCCCCTGCACTGGAAGGCGGATTCTTAACCACTGGACCACCAGCGAAGTCCCTCAAGGACATTCTAATAGCCAATATTCCTGTCTTAGACTTTCCTTCTCCAGAGCTTCCTCCTCCTATATCTCTCAGAAGATGGTTTAAATTTAGCATAGAAGACTGTAATAGAGTAAGACAGTTAATACAGACAAAAATGGGAAAACACCAAGCCAGTGATGATCCAGGGGAAGCAAACACGCATAATATTCTAAGTGAAGAGGCCTGCCTGAGGCTTGGGAGATGGTACCTGTGCTTTTGTTGCCTCTGTGTTGTAATGATTCGCTCTGATGGATTTGGACTAGGTAGACTCTAAGCTCTATGGGGTTCAATTTCTCTGGAAAAAACTAAATGGCTACTGGAAATAACTTTTTTCAAGCAACTCTAATTTTTATTTTCTCAACTACAGGATAATAAAGTAAAACAGTATGGTACATGTAATAATCTATTATGTCATAAAATATAATGCAAAATAATATGGAAGCCTAAAGGCTACCTTGAATTTGAAACATTCCTTCCATCATGCGATGGAAATCGTGCACCTTGGTGTGAATACACCATTCATGCATCTAAGTTAAGTCAGTTACACACTTTTAAAATAGCTTTATTGTGGCACAATTCATATAACATACAATTCACTAAGTGTACAGTTCATTGTTTTTAGAATCACTGCAGAGTTGTGCAACCATCACCCACAATCAATTTTTGAACATTTTCATCATCCCCAAAACAACTCTGTACCCGTGAGCAGTCACTTCCTATTTCCCACCAAACGCCACCCCGCTCACACTATCCCTCAGCTGCCACTAATCTACTTTCTGTCCCTATGGATTTGCCTCTTTTTGCCATTTCATATAAATGGAATCATACAACATGTGGCCTTTTGTGACTGGCTTCTTTCACTCATGATAATGTCTTTAAGGTTCATCCATCTGTAGTATGTATCAATACCTCCTTCCTTTTTATGACTGAATAAATATTCCATTATATGGTTGTACCACATTGGATGTATCCATTTATCAGTTGATGGACATTTAAGTTGTTGCTATTTTTTTTGGCTATTATGAATAATGCTGCTGTGAACATTCATGTACAAGTTTTTGTGTGGACATATGTTTTCATCTCTCTTGGTATATCTGTAAGAGTGGAATTTCTGTCCATATGATAACTCTATGTTTCAGGAACTGACAGACTTTTCACAAAGTGACTGCACGGTTTTACATTCCCGCCAGCAGTGCATGAGGTTTTCAATTACACTAACTGCTCACTAACATTTATTATTGTCCCTTTTACTATAGCCATCCTACTGGGTGTGAATTGGTATCTCATTGTGCTTTTGATTTGTATTTCTCTAATGACAAATGAAACTGAGCATCTTTTCAAATGCTTATTGGTCATTTGTATATCTTCAGAGAAATATCTGTTCATATCCTTTGCCTATTTTTATTTTATTTTATTTTTTATACATCTTTATTGTAGTATAATTGCTTTACAATGTTGTGTTAGTTTCCGCTATACAACAAAGAGAATCAGCCATATGCATACATATATCCCCATATCCCCTCCCTCTTGAGCCTCCCTCCTACCCTCCCTATCCCACCCCTCTAGGTCGTCACAAAGCACCGAGCTGATCTCCCTGTGCTATGCAGCTGCTTCCCACCAGCTATCTATTTTACATCTGGTAGTGTATATATGTCCATGCCACTCTTTCACTTCGTCCCAGCTGCCGCTTCCCCCTCCCTGTATCCAGTTAATTAGTACCATTTTTCTAGATTCCATATATATGCGTTAGCATACGGTATTTGTTTTTCTCTCTCTGACTTACTTCACTCTGTATGACAGACTCTAGTTCCATCCACCTCACTACAAATAACTCAGTTTCGTTCCTCTTTATGTTCTTTGCCTATTTTTAAATTGCTATTTGTCTTTTTGTCATTGAGTTATAAGATGCTTTGTATATTTTGGATATAAGTTGCTTAAGAGCTACATGATTTGAAAATATCTTCTCCCTTTCTGTGGATTTGTCTTTTCACTTTTTTGATGGACACCTAAGAAGACTTTGCCTAATGCAATGTTATGAAGACCTACTCCTACGTTTCTTAGACTCCTTCTTCTAAAAGTTTTATAGTTTTAGCTCTCTTTTTAGGTATACAATCCATTTGGAGTTAATTTTTGTGTATGATGTAAGCAAAGGGTCCAACTTTATTCTTTAGCATGAGGATATCCAGTGTTGTAGCACCATTCATTGAAAAAATTATTCTTTCCCCCATTGAATTATCTTGGCACCCTTTCTGAAGATCAGTTGATCATAAATGTGAGGGTTTATTTTTAGATTCTCAATTCTTTTTCATTGATCAATATGTATATTTTTATGCCAGTACCACACTATTTGATTACTGTAGTTTTGTAGCAAGTTTTGAAATCAGGAAGTGCAAGTCCTCCTACTTCTTTCTTTTTAAGATAGCTTTGGCTATTCTGAGTCCCTTTCATTTCCGTATAAATTTTAGTTTGTCAGTTTTGGGGGGTGGGGGAGCCAGCTGGGATTTTTGATACAGATTATGTTGAATCTGTAAGTGACACACATTTCTGGATGGAAATAGATGCCATG
This sequence comes from Balaenoptera borealis, assembly GCF_965194805.1. Classification (NCBI taxonomy): domain Eukaryota; kingdom Metazoa; phylum Chordata; class Mammalia; order Artiodactyla; family Balaenopteridae; genus Balaenoptera; species Balaenoptera borealis. The sequence continues at coordinate 126,041,468 of NC_138863.1, read as the reverse complement.
CTCTGTACTGCTCTTTTTTTTTTTAATTAATTATTTTTGGCTGCTCTGGGTCTTTGTTGCTGCGTGCAGTCTTTCTCTAGTTGTGGCGAGCGGGGGCTACTCTTCCTTGCCGCGCGCGGGCTTCTCACTGCGGTGGCTTCCCTTGTAGTGGAGCATGGGCTGTAGGCGCGCAGGTTTCAGTAGTTGTGGCACACAGGCTCACTAGTTGTGGCACATGGGCTCACTAGTTGTGGCACATGGGCTTAGTTGCCCTGCGGCATGTGGGATCTTCCCAGACCAGGGCTCGAACCCATGTCCCCTGCATTGGCAGGCGGATTCTTAACCACTGCGCCACCAGGGAAGTCCCTGTACTGCTCTTAAAAGAAGGAAAATCTGAAGACTGCTGGGGAAATAGTCAAATGTCCCTTTTACAGTTAAAGAAATCAAATGATTAGTTCTGCTTTTTCTCTTTTAAATGATCTCTTTACGTGATAAATCAGCATGTATTATAGTCATTGACTTTGAATCTCATTTTGCCATTTAGTCTTGGGAGGAATTTAACTTAATTTAATCTAGTACTGGACAGGCCATTGCAATTCTCCCTTGATTCACCTACACAGATATGCAACTTCTAGGTTTAACATTCATTTGAGATGTTACCATACCTTCCCTTAACTGTAAACTGCATAATTGTTTTCAGATGTAGGTTTAAATATTATTCAGGTATGGTGAGGCCAACAGATCAGGAAACAATTGCCATTGAAAAGACGGTTTCTCACAATTCCCAGAGGAGGGGGCATGCCTCACCATGCAGGGCCACATGGGAAGCAGGAGGGTCAGCCAGGAGGCAGAGAGAACAAGGGTATAATATGGGCAAGAGCTTCTATTGTGCTTCCCAGGGGAAGGAATGGGCGAGGCAGGGTCAGCAGGCTAAGCACGTTTAGGATTGCAAGTGTGAATAATTTCAGCAGGCTCTGGGGTATAGGGGCTGCCTATTACTTCTAATATTAGAAGGGGTACTTTTCAATATGATGCACATTGTGCTGGGTAGAGACAGTGTCAATACTGTATTGTTAGGAATATGTTTGGTACTAGAAAGGATTGTCGTTCATATTAGACAGAATTGATGGTACTTGTCAGGAATCTCCATGGAAACCCCTTTGTAAGAACAGAGGCTCCCTGGGCTTCCCTGGTGGCGCAGTGGTTAAGAATCCGCCTGCCAATGCAGGGGACACGGGTTCGAGCCCTGGCCCAGGAAGATCCCACATGCTGCGGAGCAACTAAGCCTGTGTGCCACAACTACTGAGCCAGTGCTCTAGAGCCTGCGAGCCACAACTACTGAGCCTGTGTGCCGCAACTACTGAAGCCCGTACACCTAGAGCCTGTGCTCCACAACAAGAGAAGCCACCGTAATAAGAAGCCCACGCACCGCAACGAAGAGGAGCCCCCACTCGCCGCAACTAGAGAAAGCCCGCGTGCAGCAACGAAGACCCAACACACCCAAAAATAAAAATAAAATAAAATAAATAAATTTATAAAAAAAAAAAAAAAGGGCTTCCCTGGTGGCGCAGTGGTTAAGAGTCTGCCTGCCAATGCAGGGGACACGGGTTCGAGCCCTGGTCTGGGAAGATCCCACATGCCACGGAGCAACTAAGCCCGTGAGCCACAACTACTGAGCCTGCGCGTCTGGAGCCTGTGCTCCGCAACAGGAGAGGCCGCAACGGGAGCGGCCGCGACAGTGAGAGGCCCATGCACCGCGATGAAGAGTGGCCCCCGCTCGCTGCAACTGGAGAAAGCCCTCGCACAGAAACGAAGACCCAACACAGCCAAAAATAAATATAAATAAATAAATTAATTAAATGGAATCATATAGTATTTGTCTTTAAAAAAAAAAAAAAAAAGAACAGAGGCTCCCTCATTTGCAGAGACGTGGATGGACCTAGAGACTGTCATACAGAGTGAAGTAAGTCAGGAAGAGAAAAACGAATAACGTATATTAACGCTTATATGTGGAATCTAGAAAAATAGTACAGATGAACCTATTAGCAAAGCAGAAATAGCGACACAGACATAGAGAACGAACATACGGACACCAGGGGGGAAAGGGGGGTGTGAGAAGAATTGGGAGAATGCGATCGACATATACACACTACTATATGTAAAATATTTTTTCTCACTTGGGGTATTAAAATTTTGTAGGAGAAAGTTCTTATTCTTAGGAAATTCATACTGAAGCATTTTAAGGTGAAGCGTCTTGATGCCTGAACTTATTTTCCAATGGTCTAGGAGGAAAAAAGTGGGTGTCGACAAACAGAATCACACATGAGAGAATGGGGGAGAGCATAAAGAAAGCAGATGTTAAAAATTGTGGTGCAAAATGTTGCAAATTGTTAAATCTAGGTGGGTGGCATCTAGCTGTTCATTATGCAATACTGTCAACTCTTCTATGTGTTTGAAATATTCCTAAATAAAAAAGTGAGAAAAGAAAAATAACATAGTGGTGAAGTGCTTCCAACAATCAGCTTAAAGGGAAAAACTAAAGCTAACCATGATGCAGAGCATTGTTTATTCCTAGACAGAAGCCTGGATGCGATTAGATATATACATTTGTCCCAGACTGGTTGCTTTCTAGATACACCCTCTGCACCCGTTTGCTAAAATCCAGAGTCTCCTTTAAGGGAGTGCTTGGGTCCTGATGGTGAGGCCAGGCTAGCCTGAGCAGTCAAGAATCTACCCAAACACCACTGCGAATGTACTTAATGCCACTGAATTGTATACTTTAAAACAGTTAAAATGGTAAATTTTGTTATATATATTTTACCACAACAAAAAAAAATTTTTAGAATCAGCTTGTTATAGTCACACACACACAGGGGGGAAAAAAACCTGCTGGGATTTTGACCAGGATGGTAGTGAGCCTCTAACACTTTGGAGAGAATAGAGGTTTTCAGGTTGAGTCTTCCAGTGCATGGAGATGGCATGCACCTCCTTTAAGTCTTCCTTAATTTCTCTCAACGTCATATTATAATATTTGGAGTATAAATCTTGCCATCTAATCACATTTGATTTTAAAATGTTGTTGTAAAACATGATACCTTCTTATTTTATTTTCTTCCTTTTTTATGATTTATTTATTTTACACTAGGTCCTTGTTGGTTATCTATCTTAAATATAGCAGTGTGTACATGTCAGTCCCAAACTCCCAATCTATACCTCCCCCCACCCCCAGTAACCATAAGTTCATTCTCTAAGTCTGTAAGTCTGTTTCTGTTTTGTAAATAAGCTCATCTGTATCATTTTTTAAAAGATTCCACATATAAGCAATACCATATGATATTTGTCTTTGTCTGACTTGTTTTACTTAGTATGATAATCTCCAGGTCCATCCATCTTGCTGCAAGTGGCGTTATTTCATTCTTTTTAATGGCTGAGTAATATTCCATTGTGTATATGTACCACATCTTCTTTATCCATTCCTCTGTCGATGGACATTTAGGTTGCTGATGTGTCTTAGCTATTGTAAATAGTGCTGCAATGAATATTGGGGTGCGTGTATCCTTTCAAACCATGTTTTTCTTGGAATATATGCCCAGGAGTGGGATTGCTGATTCATATGGTAGTTCTATTTTTAGTTTTTTAAGGAACCTCCATACTGTTCTCCATAGTGGCTGTATCAATTTACATTCCCACCGACAGTGCAGGAGGGTTCCCTTTTCTCCACACACTCTCCAGCATTTATTTTTGTAAATAACTTCCCACTTTAATTTCTAATTGTTTTCTGATTATAAATAAAAATGAAAATGATTTTTAAAAAAAAAGAATCATGACCCCCAAATAGATAAATGTTGGCAGTGGGCAGAGATGGGTGGGGAGCCAGAACAGACAAAGTAAATTAAGTAGGGCATTCCTGCCCAAAGGACACTAAAGGTCATCAGTGAACTTAGGCTATGTGGCCCAGACATGAGCCCCATTCCCCAGGACAGCTGGGGATTCAAGGTTCCAGTCCCCCCAGTTCCCTGAAGTCTCAGAGCTGCTCCTCCTCCTCTTCGTCATTCACGGGGCTCCCTCTAGAGGCCAGAGTGTGCTACTGACACGATGGCCAAGTAGGGGCCCGCAGCACAAGGCGGATGATCTGTCCCATAAAGGGGCGGGAGGGAAGGAGATTTAGTATGGTCCTTGCCCACGCCTGGAAGGTATCATTCTTTTCTTTGCGGGAGTGTGGAATTCCCCCAGTGTTGGTCAGGTGGGTGAACCAAAATGGGAGTGCTGTGTGCTCGTGGAAGACAAAGCGAGTGAAGATTCCAATTACTGTAAACTGGCACACTCCACGCTGTGGGGAATGGACATGCTCCATATGGCCACTGACGGTGGGCAACGGAAATGTGGACCTCTTGGGTCTGGAGGGCCTTGTATGGGGCTACAAATTCAGGTCATGGGCTGGAAGTCTAAATAAGAAATGAAGCGGTGAGGGAAGTCACAAAAGTAAGCCAAACATCCTCAGGAGGCAGGAACAGGTCCACAGGGCCTGGGACTGAAGGTTTCCCATTCTGTGCTGCTGATGTTATTAGCTGGTTTTCTAATGGCCACAAGCTCCTCGGGTGGCCTTGGATGGCCAAGACACCTTCTTCCCACTGGTCCTCAGCAGTCCAGAAGTTGTAACGCTGTGGGTCAGTTTCCTGGGCCGAGTGTCAGAGTAGGGCCACTGTCCTTGGGCTGCACTGCAAGAGCAGAGGTGTAAACACAGAGGCGGCCTTTGGGCAGGTGTCAGGTCAAAGTTAGAACCAAAGAAGTCCTCAGTGAAAAGAAACTGGTCAGAAGGAGAGTCTTGGTCATAACCAAAACAGTGGAAGTGGAAAGAAACAGGTAAGAAAGGACTCAGATGAAATGTAGCAGAGGCAGGACCTGAGTCTATAAAAATATACCTGTAGAGATTTTCTTAACCCGTTATCTGTCACAGACCCCCTTTGACAGTCTTGTGAAGCCTATGGACCCTTCTCAGAAAAATGTTCTTAAATGCATAAATACCTAGGGATCCTGGGGAAAGAAATTATATACAAACATGGTTATTATAAAAATATATTTAAAAAAACACATTTGTGCATCGTAATACACGTGCTCCTTTATTAATATATTAACTAACAAACTAATATACTTTCAATATAGGAATGGTTGCAACTTGTGTTTTGAGATAGAGTTTGTGTAATGTGATATGAAAATATACGTGATTTTAATTGGTGACAAAGTTACAAGTACTGCTAATATTACCAAAATCTGTTACTTCTATTTACAGTGTAAGGAAATGGTAATTTTCAGGTAGACATTAGTGAAAATAAACATGTACCTTCTTCCTATCCAAGTTCACACCCCTGTAAATTCTGTACACAGACTCCACTCCAGAACACTGTTCTAGAGTCATTTTCATAAGGAACCCATTTCTTTTCCTTAGCGCTCTACCCAGAAAAAGTGGAGCTACGGTTTCTCCAGGTTTGCCTAGTATAAGGTTTTAGTTCAATTGGCTTATATCAGAACTGGGAGGCAAAATCCTTCATTTCTTCCAGCTCAATGTTTTTCAAACATTTTGACCTACAACCCATAATAAGAAATGCATCTTGCTTTGAGACCCAGTGCACATACACACAAATGAAACTAAAATTTCACAAAACAATACTCTACTATATGTAGTATACGTATAGTACACAGTTTGCTAGGGCTGCCATAACAAAATATCACAGACTGGGGGCTTCCCTGGTGGCGCAGTGGTTGAGAGTCTGCCTGCTAATGCAGGGGACACGGGTTCGAGCCCTGGTCTGGGAAGATCCCACATGCCGCGGAGCAGCTAGGCCCGTGAGCCACAACTACTGAGCCTGTGCGTCTGGAGCCTGTGCTCTGCAACGGGAGAGGCCGCGATAGTGAGAGGCCCGCGCACTGCGATGAAGAGTGGCCCCCGCTTGCCACAACTAGAGAAAGCCCTTGCACAGAAACAAAGACCCAACATAGCAATAAATCAATCAATAAAAAAAAAAAAAAATATCACAGACTGTAGGGCTTAAGCAGTGGAAATTTATTTTCTCACAGTTCTGGAGAATGGAAGTCCAAGGTGAAAATGTCAGCAGGTTAGCTTACCCTTCCCCCTCCCCATATCCTCAAGTCCATTCTCTAGTAGGTCTGCGTCTTTATTCCCGTCTTGCCCCTAGGTTCTTCATGACCATTTTGTTGTTGTTGTTTTTATATTCCATATATATGTGTTAGCATACGGTATTTGTTTTTCTCTTTCTGACTTACTTCACTCTGTATGACAGACTCTAGGTCCATCCACCTCACTACAAATGACTCAATTTCGTTTCTTTTTATGGCTGAGTAATATTCCATTGTATATATGTGCCACATCTTCTTTATCCATTCATCTGTCGATGGACACTTAGGTTGCTTCCATGTCCTGGCTATTGTAAATAGAGCTGCAATGAACATTGTGGTACATGACTCTTTTTGAATTATGGTTTTCTCAGGGTATATGCCCAGTAGTGGGATTGCTGGGTCGTATGACAATCACTATTCTTTTTAACTTGCTGTAACAAGTTTAAAAAACTTGGCTCGTTAAATATCCTGAATGTGTCGAAATCATGTTTCTCTATTGTTTAAAATTTAGCTAAAAACTAAACATAACATAATACAGTCAAGGAAGTGACATCTCCTCACCTTTGCCATATTCTATTGATTAGAAGAATGTCACAGGTCCTGCCACATTCAAGGGAAAGAGATTACACAAGGTCATGAACACCAAGAGGGGGATCATGAGGGGTCATCCTAGAGTCTGTCCACCATACATACTCTGGAGGAGACAGAGTCTGAGTTTGGCCTAGGTAATAAACCAGATGAAGGTAATAAAAACAATGAATGTGAGTGAGCTCAAAAGCTTCACGTTCTTTACGCGTGTAGCTTTTAACCTATACAATAAGATTGAGATAAGTAATGGTGCTCTCATTTTACAGATGAGTTACCTGGAGGGGACTATATTTCCCTGGCTGGGGAGTTGGGCCAAGGGGAGTATCTGGACTTAGAGGAACCAAAGAGTCAGTATCATTAGACAACCCAGGCTCAGGCTGAGAACCATCCGGGTTCAGTGGCAGAGACCAAACAGAGCTTCACCCACACTTGCAGACCATCCACTGACGTTTGACTGACCACCACAGGACACTTGCATCGAGAACTTACTCTCTTTGTTGGCAGAGGGCAGTAGTTATTTGTTCTCTTGGTAACCACCCAGCAGATGTTGTGCCTGATGGTGTCTTTGTTCAATCCATCCAAACTCTCTTCTGTGCACACTATCTCCAAGAACCCAAGATACTAATAAGCCCCCGCAACTGGCAGAGGGGGCTTGAAGACCTGAGAAGTGTGGAAGGTTCACCCTGGTTGGGGTACAAGAAGGCTGTCTTCAACATGCCAAGCTCAGGGGATGGGAATCCTAAATCCTAGCAACACAACCATGGATGAAACATCTATTTTCCTTGAAGTATCCACTACATGAGGGACTAGAGACATAAGTGAATAAAGCAGAGACTGTCTCTAGTAACTAAGGAAAATTCAGATTTCATTCATGTACTACGGATGTGTTTGTGATTATACCCAGCAAACATTTATTGAATCCTTCCTGTTGATGGGAGATATAAAGATGAATAATTTTTCTCTCCGCCTAATCCAGGAAGAATACAGCGTAGATAGATTAGTGCTATAATAGAGGGACCGAAGAAGTATCCACGGAAGTATCCTGTAGGGCAGGGGGAAGGAGAGGAATTTCACGGAAGGCTTCTCGGAGAAGATAAATCATTTCCTTTGCAGTTAGGCATTGGAGAATTGGCAGCACTCTGCTACATGTCTGCTGAAGAGTGAGGCCTATATAAGGCAAAGCTTGAGCAAAACCCTGGAAGCCAAGCTGTGTGGAGAATTGGTGGAAACTATGGTTGAGAGAGTACTCAACCATACTTGAGAGGTACGAGGGACTGAATTATTAAGGCCTTTGAACTGGGTTTAGGGGTTTGGAATAGATTTTGAAGTCATTGGAACATCATGGATGGAAAGAACAGATTCAGAGGAATGCTTTAGAAAAAGAACTCTGCGGAGGACAGGTTCAGGGTAGGAAGAGATTTGAGTGAGGCAGTGTTAGTATAATCCAGACAGGAATTAATGAAAGGTTGAGCCGAGGCTATGGAAGCAACTGGAAAGGAGGTGCAGAGGTCCATAGGGTGACTCTGGGGGATGGAAGAGTGGAAACCAACAAGAATTAAACCAAAGGCAGGGCTTCCCTGGTGGCGCAGTGGTTGAGAATCTGCCTGCCAATGCAGGGGACACGGGTTCGAGCCCTGGTCTGGGAAGATCCCACATGCCGCGGAGCAACTGGGCCCGTGAGCCACAACTACTGAGCCTGCGCGTCTGGAGCCTGTGCTCCGCAACAAGAGGCCGCGACAGTGAGAGGCCCGCGCACCGCGATGAAGAGTGGCCCCCGCTTGCCACAACTAGAGAAAGCCCTCGCGCAGAAACGAAGACCCAACACAGCCAAAAATAAATAAATAAATGGATAAATTGAGAAAAGAAAAAAAAAAAGTTTTCTGTAAAAAAAAAAAAAAAACAAAGACAGAGAAGATGGTGATGCCATTAACCAAACCCAGAAACCAGGGGGAGGAGTACACAGGTGAGGCAAATCAATGAAGGTGTCCGATATGTTAAGTCTCAGGGGCTTGTAAGACATATTTGTGGGACTGTAGGTATACAATTCGAGAGAGAGTTATCTTGAGTTATCTTTATCACCACGCAGACAAAATACTGAGTCATTTTCGAGAACAGTATTTGAAACTGTGAGAGTGCATTAAACTAGTTAGGAAGATAGTAGAGCGCTGAGAGAGGGCTGGAGAGTGCTGTACACGTGAGAAAGAAGAAGTAGAAAGCAACTTAATAGGGACAGAAGTAGAATCAGGAGAGAGTGTGGTTCTGGTGACCAAGGGAAGAATTTTTTTTCTGAGGATAGCTGATTTACGATGTTGTGTTAGTTTCAGGTGTACAGCAAAGTGCTTCAGTTATAGACATACATATATCTATTCTTTTCCAGATTCTTTTCCCATAGGGAAGAACATTTTAAGGAGGAATTACTGTTGGTAAACTAGACAAGATGAGACCTAAGCAAGGACCACCGGGTGAGGTGAGTAGGTCACTGGCAACTTTGGGGAGCAGTTTGAGAAGAGTGGCAGAAGCAGAATGTTCTGCCTAAGGAGAAAGGAGGCTAAGGTATATCACATCAGTTACTTTTAGGGGAAATTTGAGAAGGGAAGAGTGTGAGAAAGGAAAGTGCCTTGAGGAAGGAGAGGGGGTATTTGAGACATTCTTGTAGCCACAAGCTACTCTTTTCCTAGCAAGAACACAGCACGATAGGAAGAAGGGATGCGAGCCCCATTTATTTCTTAACACAAAACTCCAGATCTAAATTACCATCAGGGAAGGGAGGAGGGGGACATCATCTCTATTGTCAGATTCAGATTTTGCTCCGGCAGCTTTGGCTAAGTCTACTGCAGCTGTACAAACTCCATCCCTCCACCCCAGACAAAACAACAAAACACCACCGCCTCCCTCCGCTTCTTCGTAATCTGGAAAAACCGAGCAGGTGCACCGTGCCGGAGTCCTGCGCCAAAGACCCCTCTCCGAGCCGGCTTTAACCCGAAGGTGCTCGGCTCCCGAGCGGGTCCGGCCTGGTGTGCAGCTCCCGACGCAGCGCGCCGGGCGCAAACCCGACAGGGTCGCTTCAGTTCCGCCCACCTGATCCTCCCACGATGCTCAGGCTTTGCGGGCCGTGGCCTCTGTGGGGACATCAAGAACAGTCAGGAAAACCCTCGGCCCAGCCTGCAGCCCCTTCGGCCCGCTGCAGTCGGCCTCCATTACCTTTTCCCGCGCCGCACCGCCCTCGGGAAAATGAAACCTTGTGCCGTCAGCTGAGGCAAAAGGGTATGAGCTTTTTACTAAGCAAAGAGAAAATGCAGAACCGACTCTACATAGCAAAGGGGTGTGTTGCCCCGGCCCGGTCGCCCGGACGCCCCGCCCAGGCCCGCCCTCTCGGCACCGGGGACTACATTTCCCAGAGGCCTCAGCGGCCCCGAGGGGCAGGCCCGTCCGCTCTCCGCTCACACTGAGCGGTGACTGGCTTCCCCGGAGGAGGGCGGGGCCTACCCCAGCCAATGGGTGAGAGGCTCGTTACGGCGGCGGAAGCAGTGGCGCTGGGCTGAGGGGTGGGGGGCAGAGTGCTAGCGCCTCGGCGGCGGCGGCGGGTCCGGGAGCCCGAGGACGCCGGCCCCACAGGCGGAGAGCGCACGAGAGCGAGCTCGAGGCGGCGCGGCGGCCACTCGGCGCAGCACTCAGGTAATGGCGGGACGGGCGCCTGGGAGCGGAGGGGAGGAGAGGGGAGGAGACGAGGGGGCGGGGCGGCCGAGCCGGGCTGCAGCGTCCTTCCCGCTGCGCGTCCCCGGGGAAGGGCAGCGGTCCCTCGTCTCCTGCTGCGCAAACCTGGGCTCTTTCCCGAGCTGAGCACGGAGGTTGGGCCGGCGGCAGAGGCCGGGTGTCCTGTGGCAAGGAAGGGAGAGGCGTCGGGAGGGCTGGGCTGATTCGGGCGTGGGGGCGTGGCGGGCGTGGGCCTTGGCGGGGAAGCTGAGAGGCCGGGGGAGCGCGGGCGGGCGGGCGGCCCAGGGAGTTTGGCTCCTGGAGCAGTTTAAAGTGACTCTCCACATCCGGGCCCTGCGCCCGCCGCTTTCAGACCCTGACCGAGGCGGGGCCTCCGAGCTCCCCGCCCCTTTCGCCTGCGGCGCTTGTCTGCCTCTGCCATTGGCTCAGCCTCAAGAGGTTTGGGCTGCCCCGGCGAGGCTCGCGCCTGATTGGCTGGCAGTCGGCGGGAGGGTGGGGCGGGATCTCAGCGCGCAGGCAGCGCTGGATTGGTGCGGGCCCCGGACTGACGCGCCCGGCGTGGGGCCAATGGGCGGGCGGGGGAGGTAGGGGCAGGTTCGGGGGAAGAGGACTGGAGCGCAGCGGCAGCCGGGCGGCGGGGGTGAGCGGGGCCGGCGGGGCTGGACAGCGGCGGGCCCGAGGCGCGCTGCGGCACGAGTCGTCCCCGCGACCTCGGAGCCCAGCGCTGCCACCGAGATGGGTCCTCCGCGGCACCCCCAGCCCGGCGAGGTGGAATCGGGAGGGGCGGGCGGCGGGCGGCGGCAGGTAAAGGGCACACTGGTCCCGGGGCTCCTCAGAACGCCTGCCCCCCTCCCCAGGGATGGAGTCTCAGAGACCCGGAGTGTCTGGAGACCTGTGTTCTCCGATCTCAGCGGGGGGCTTCAGGGTGGGGGCAGGATTGCGGGCGTATCGGGGATATCGGCTCCTGAGGGAAGAGTGGGGGTCGGTTTTAGGGAAAGTGGTGAAGATCTCGGTTCCCTTTGGCTCAGTGGGGCTCTGTGAAAGGGGCGGGGGAGAAATCCGTCAATGGAGGCCTGTGCAGAAAAGCGTTCGAGAATTCTTTTCGGATCAGGTCTTGATGGAAGGTTTCTGATCCCTTCTTAGGACAGGGCATCTGCCTCCGATTCCTCCTGTGACACACTGATGACAGTTCTGTTCACCTTGGTGTGAGGCTTAAGTCTTTCAAAGGCACATGCCATTTGTCATGAAACTTTACACAGAAGTATATATATTGTGTTAAGACTTGTCACGTGGATGTTATACACAATGTAGTGTCGACTTTTTCTTGTGGCAATCCACAGGTATTGGGGGGCGGTGTCATAATATCCCCCAGCACCACATAAACGATTTTACCATTAATTGAACCTGTGTACATCAAAAACTTAAACAGCTTACACCATTTCTGCACTGTATGTTGAATACAAGTATCATTTTAGATAGATGATGCTACATTTGCTTTTCTAAGGGAAGATGTAGGTACTAAAAATGCTTTACTTTCTCCTTATTGATTCTAATATCAGAATCCAGTAATGACCATATGCCTATGCACTGCAGGTGGAAATGAGTTCTCAACAGTTTCCTCGGTTAGGAACCCCCTCCACCGGGCTAAGCCAGGCTCCTTCACAGATAGCCAACAGTGGTTCTGCAGGATTGATAAACCCAGCTGCAACAGGTGAGATGTGTGATATTTTTCTATATTGCTTCCTGCTTTAAAAATATTGCCAGTTTTCTAATTTAAAAATAAGCAAATTCTTTGTGGGATTTTAGTAAATACTAGATTATCAAATTTGAAAAAAGGATATATTACAGTCCTAATTTAAATAGGGCTTTCTTTCTTCCTGTTTTAACCACTTGATTCACATGTTCAGAGTGTACGTGAAACTTATAGTGAAGCACGCCTACAGGAACTATTTTTTTAAATGTATTAATGTGTTCTTATTTAATTAAGGCCCAGAGGTGTAATAATAATGCCATGAGGGAATGCAAAGGTGTGTAAGGCATAGGTCTTGCCTTTCAGGAGCTTACTGTATAGGAAAAGAGATTTTAAAAAGATGTGTATACGCACATATACGCAATTTGGTTTTTAGTTGTATACTTTTTGAATGCTGAAGATCAGTGGCCTCAGCTGGTGATGGTTTTGCCCCCCAGGGAATATTTAGCGATGTCTCCATACACTTTTAGGTGTCACAAGTAGGGGGTGCTCTTGGCATCGGATATTTAGAGGCCAGGGATGCTGCTACGTACGCGCCGTTAAGCAGGACAGCCCCCAGCCCCACAGCAGAGTACCTAGTCCAGTCAGCAGTGCTGAAGTTGAGTTACTCCTTCAAGTAATTCTGTATTCTGTGTATCAAGTGGAAAGGTGGCGTTGCCAAGTGAAGTAAGGTACTCCTTTTTTTATTCCTTTCTTTACTGCCTGATTTCTATGTTCCTCATTATGGTAAATGGTACTACCATCTACTTATTGCTCAAACCAGAAACTCAGGCATGGTGTTTAATTGTTCTGTCTTTGTCTCTCACCTGTGAGCTGTGGCCTCCTTCCTATTGCTTCACCTCCTTCCTGCCAACCTAGTTTTTGTTACAAATTTATTTTAGTTCTCTTTAGACTTGAAGTAACTTTAAGCTACTTTATTCCTCCTGCTTAATAGTAGCTGCTCATATTTTCTGAACAGATGATAAGTTCTCAATCTTCTTGACCTTGGGACTTTACACAGTCCAGTTTTGTTTTGTTTGCCACAGTCTTTCTTCTTCCTTTGCACACTTATTTATCTGGCTAACTCTTTGTTCTTCTTTGAGGTTTCCTCTCAGATGTCACTTTCTCTGGGAAGTCTTTACTGACTCCCATCATCCACTGCAACTCAAGGTCGGGCCTCCTCCTAGAATGAAGGCCAGGACTTTTCTGTCCATGCTCCTTTGTATGTGCTATCCTTGCTACAGGGTAGAGGTCAACAAATTCTTATAGAGCCACTTCAAGTTCCTGACCCCTTAACAAAGATTTTTGACAGTGTTTTATCTTTTGTATGAATTCACCGTGGATTTTTTTTTTTTTTTTTGGCCAAGCTGCATGGCTTGCGGGATCTTAGTTCCCCGACCAGGGATTGAACCCAGGACACAGCAGTGAAAGCGCCAAGTCCTAACCACTGGAGTGCCAGGGAATCCTCACAACAGAATAATTTAAAGGAGCATAGCTAAAGAGAATATTTTTGAACATCTATTTGCAAGAATTATACTGCTCATTAAACAGGGTATCAATTAGCAATAATTGCCCTCAGACTTTGTTGAGAAGGAAATCATTGACTTAGACCAAAATTGTCTATAATTTTACTTCTGAAATGTGTATGTTGTTTCCTTCAGTTGCTCTAAAAAGAAAATAAAAGTTTTCCTTAAGTAGTTAGATGTCTTTCTATATTTCCTGTTGCTCTTACTGGAAGAAGTAATTTGGGATTCTACGCATGTCAGGATTTCAAGTACATGTTCACAGTACAGAAGTATAGATTACAACCAGTTCTCTTAACTACTGCTTCAAGGTTCTTTTCTGATAAAAATAAACAACTTCAAATACCTAGAAGGAAATGATACATAGTTGCAAAAAGAGCTTAGTGGAAAATGGTCAGTGCCTTATATCTTAAATGAAAATGTCAAAAATCAAAGTCTTCCTGGACAGATAGGTTTGGGGGAAAGTTATGAAATTGTCCAGTTCCTTTAAACTTTTAATTAGGGGAAAATCTGGGCAGTGGGGAAGGTTAACAATCAGTTGATAATGGAAAGACAGAAGTAAAACTCTTTATTCACAAGCATCACGTATACAGAAAATACTAAATGTTTTTTAAAAGCTGTTAGAACTAATAAGTGAAATTACTAAAGGTTGCAGGATAAAAGTTCAGTGTACAGAAATCAATTATATTTCTAAATACTAGTAATGAATAGTGAAATTTTAAAAATGTCATTTACAGTAGCATTAAAAAAAAAAAACCCACAAAATACTTAGGAATAAGTTAACAAAATATGTGTATGACCTGGGATTAGAAAACTATGTAAAACATTGCCGAGAGAAGTTAAAGACCTAGATAAATGAAAAGATCTTTCACGTTCATGGATTGGAAAACTCAGTATTTTCCTTTACCCAAAGGGATCTGTAGATTCAAATGAATCTTAATCAAATTCACATCAGGTACTTTTCTAAAAATTGAATCTAAAATTGAATCTAAAATTTATGTGAAAACCAAAGGACCTAGAATAGCCAAAGCAATTTAGACAAAAAAGAAGAAGAAAGTTGGGGGACTCCACTGCCTTACTTCAAGACTTGGTATAAAGCTGCACTAATCAAGACAATGTGGTATTAGCATAAATCACTGGATCATTGGTACAAACTAGAGGATCCAGAAATAGACCCACACATAATGGTCAATTGATTTTTGATAGAAGTACATAGATAATTCAATAGGGGAAAGATAGTCTATTTAACAAAATAGTGCCAGAACACCAGAATATCCATATGAAAAAAATAAACCTTGACCTTTACTTCCACTATGCACATAAATTAACTCGAAATGTATAATTATGGACCTAAATATAAAACTTAAAATTTCTAAAAGAAAATATAGGAGAAACTGTTTGTTACCTTAGAGTAAGTAAAAATTGCTTAGGGCACAAAAAACACTGATTAAAAGGAAGCAACTAATACACTGTACTTCATCAACATTAAAAATGACTGCTCTGCAAAAGACACTGTTAGTAAAATAAAAAGGCAAGCCACCAAATGGGAGAAGACATTTGTGATAAATGTGTCAGCAAAGGACTTACATCTGGAATACATAAAAAACTTGTAACTCAATAGCAAAAAAGGCAAACAACTTGTTTTTTTGTTGTTAGTTTGTTTGTTTTTAAGGGATGAAATATGTGAATAGACACTTTACCAAAGATGCTATATAAAGGCCAGATAAACAAAAGATATTCAACTGTATTACTCCTCAGGACAATGCAAATTAAAACCACAGTGAGGAACTACTATACACCCACTAGAATGACTAAAACAAAAAGACTGACAATACTGAGTTTTGACGTGTTTGTCGAGCAAGCAGAACCCATGCATTGGTGGGAATGCAAAGTAATCTAGCCACTTTGGTAAGCAGTTTGGCACAGTATGTTAAAACATTTAACGTAAGCTTACCGTACAACCCAGCTGTCTCATTCCTAGGTATTTACCCAAGATAAATGAAAATGTGTGTCATACATACAGTGACTTCTCCTTCAGTGTTCATAGAAGCATTATTCATAATAGCCAAACCCTGGAAAGAACCCAGATTTTACCAACTGGTGACTGGATAAGCAAAGTTTGGTTTAATCCATACAGTAGACTACTACTCAATGGTAAAAAGAAGCAAACTAGCATTATACACAGTAACGTGGATGAACGTCAAAAGCATTTTACTGAGAGAAAGAAGCCAGACCCAAAGGACCACATACTGTGTGGTTCTATTTCTATGAAATTCCAGAAAAGACAAAGCAGTGGTGGTAGAACCATCAATAGATCAGTGGTTTCTAAGGAGTAGGGGTGGGAGGGAGGGAATTGACTGCAAAGGGGCATCGAATGAACTTGTTAGAGTAAGGGAAATGTTCCATGTCATGATTGTGTTTTGATTACAGTACTGAATACATTTGTGAAAATTTAGTTTTATACAAGAAATTAGACTTTATATGTAAATTTTACCTCAGTTAATAATAAAGCTGATTGATTAAAAAATGGATAAGATATGAACATATACTTCACAAAGGAAGATGTATATGAATGGCCTATGGTCACATAAAAAGAAGTTCAACATTACCAGTCAGCATGGAAATGTTAATTAAAACCACAATGAGATACCCAGTACACACCCACTAGAATATCTGTGTGTCAAGAATCCGTGAGGATAAGGGACAACTGGACCGCTAATGCACTGCCAGTGGGAACATGAGATAATACAACCACTTTGGAAAGTACTTTGGCAGTTTCATATAAAGTTTACCATTTGACCCAGCCATTCTGCTCCTAACTTGTTGGTGAGAATGTAAAAAAAAAAAAAATCATTGAACTCTCTTTAGAATAGCCATTTTATTGTACGCAAATTATACCTCGATAAAGTGGTTTTAAAAATCAAAATTTTTTAAAAATCTGAATGACCTAGGAGAAGGGTCAATGTATAGCAGAATATAAAATATATTAATCTTTTCTCCCAGCACTTTTTTCCTCCAAGAGAAAATTTCTGATTTTTTTTCCTGAGGAGATCATTGAACAAGGACTCAGAGTACATATGGATATTGATTCTAGAGTTGTAGACAATAGCAAAAATTTGGAAATAACCTAAAAGCTCATCAATGATATAATGGTTTAAAAAGGTATAGTACATCTATTCAATAGAATTTCATTTAGCACTGTTGAAATAATGCGGTGTATATTCTATATTACTTAGCAATTCCACTCTTAGGTGGAATCCAATAGAAATGGTAATGTTCACCAAAAGACATACACATGAATATTACTAGCATTCCTATTCATAATAGTAAAAAAAACTGAAAACTAACTGGGAGTAAAATGGATAATTTGTAATTTATTCACGCAATGGCATACTGTACTGAGAATGAAAGAGCTACAGCTACATGCAATAACACGCACAGATCTCATACCTGTAAGTGAGAGAGACCAGAACCGGGTACATTTGTTACGAGTGTGTTTATATAAGTTCAAAAACAGACAACGGTAGCCTGTAGCTTTAGAGGTTAGCACAGTGAGTGTCACTGGGAGGGAGAGCGACTGGAATCAGGCTGAGCAGGGGCTTATGGGAACCAGTAGCGTTCTGCTTGTTGATCAGGGGCTGGTAACTCACGCGTTCTCCGTTTGTAAAAGCTCACTGAGCTGTACACTTGTCTTTAGGAAGGTTATAGTTAAATAAAAAGTTAAGTAAATAAAAACCCACCTAAAATTACAGAGCTGAGAAGTGTCTGACATTTTACCAAAATAGTAACTTGGTGCCTTTAGGGGATAGACTTTGGGAGCAGCTTTACTTTCTTTATAGTTTTCCAAGTAATTAAAATTTTTCACGTAAGTATAATCTTTATGTTCAGAAAAATAATGTCAGTGTTGTTTTGGGAAAATGATAGTGCAAATTAATATTTTCACAGACTCTCCTCTTTCATTACATGAGTTCCTTGATTTTTAATAAATTTTTTTTATCAGTGTGTTCTGAATTCACAGCATTTTAAAATTTATTTTTATTTTTGGCTGCGTTGGGTCTTCCTTGCTGCGCGTGGACTTTGTCTAGTTGCGGCGAGCGGGGGCTGCTCTTAGTTGCGGTGCGCAGTCTTCTCATTGCGGTGGCTTCTCTTGTGGCAGAGCATGGGCCCTAGGCGCACGGGCTCTAGAGCGCAGGCTCAGTAGTTGTGGCGCACGGGCTTAGTTGCTCCGTGGCATGTGGGGTCTTCCCGGACCAGGGATCAAACCCGTGTTCCCAGCATTGGCAGGCGGATTCTTAACCACTGCGCCACCAGGGAAGTCCCAGTTCCTTGATTTTTTAAACTTAATTTTTAAATACGTTACATGTTGTCATGGCCCAAAATTCCAAAAGAAAAAGAGTATACACTGAAAAATATCTCTGCTTCCTGTCCCCCACTCATCCACTTTCTTTCCTTTCAGGCAACCAAGATGCTTTGCAGATATGTTATCCATATACAAATACAAATGTATTTGTATTTGTGTGTATTTTATTTACTTTTTTTCTGTTCTGTACCTTGGTATTTTCATATATTTTTTTCATAATATATATATATTATACATTTTCCCATAAGAGTACCTAAAAAGCTTTCTTGTTTTATTTTTATAGTTGCATGGTAGCCTATTGTGTGAGTATACCATAATTAATATAACCAGTCCCCTATTGATGGACATGTAGGTTTTTCGGTTCCTTTGCTAGTATAAAAATACTGAAACAAATAACTTGTACCTGAGTCATTTTATACACATGCTGTGTATCTATAGGGTACAGTCATGCAAGTGGAATTGTTAAGTCTCAAAGGGTGCATGCATTGTAATAATGATAGAGCTTTACTTGTTCACTCTGTAGGGATTTGGACTGAGAAATTGGTTACCTTTTTTTTTTTGGGGCCGCACCACACAGCATGCAGGACCTTAGTTCCCCGAACAGGGGTCAGACCCGTGCCCCCTGCAGTGGAAGCATGGATTCTTAACCACTGGACCGCCTGGGAAGTCCCCAAGTCACCTTTTTAATATTAGGTTTTTATAACTTTTTAAATATTTTAAATGAAATTGTCTTATATTACAATTTCAAGTATTTTAGGTCATTCTAGATAGTTTTCAGGCCCTTTGTTCATAGGAGTAGGAAATTGCAATATTTAAAACAAGTCCCATGTTCCATAGGTGTGACTTTCCAGTTTGCTATCCATCAGGGGAATTTGGTGCCCAAATTTTCCTTGTTAAGAAAATCTCACAAGGAAATGGTCAGTTTATCAACCCTGAAACTTAACTGCAAGTGCCACTCTTATATGTGCTGTTCTATTATTTGATATCGGAAGGGCATGACACACTGTTTCACCCTTCATGTCTTCACTAGTCAACGATGAATCTAGTCGAGATGCTGAAGTCACTGCCAGGGAGCACGTGGGTTCCAGCAGCTCCCTACAGCCCCGTGAAGAGAAGCAAGAGCCTGTCGTGGTAAGGCCCTATCCACAGGTGCAGATGTTGTCTACACACCATGCTGTTGCATCGGGCACACCTGTCACAGTGACAGCCCCACCAGCACATCTGACGCCAGCAGTGCCA
This sequence comes from Balaenoptera borealis, assembly GCF_965194805.1. Classification (NCBI taxonomy): domain Eukaryota; kingdom Metazoa; phylum Chordata; class Mammalia; order Artiodactyla; family Balaenopteridae; genus Balaenoptera; species Balaenoptera borealis. The sequence goes on along the minus strand of NC_138863.1, from coordinate 126,022,201 downwards.
CTCTCATTTTCGGAGGGACTTATGAAGGTAATGGAGAGGTTTAAAATTTCACATTGAACGACAGCTAAAGACTGGCTAGTATTTCTGACAGTGCTCACAGAGTCTTAGGCTGTATCCTAGGATCATAGCTTTTTCTTTTTGACCTATCAGTTCAGCGCCTCTCTGTAACTCAGAGTGCCGCTGTTCTGCAGTGCCTAGTCTCGTGCCGCTGGGCAGTTGGCATCACAGGATCTTTTCTCGTACCCATTTTGACGTTGATTTTATTTCAAGTTATGGGCATGCTAGTGTAGCTTTTATCTTGGAGTGGCACTCTTCTCCAAGGTTTTGTTTTGATAGCTTGCTAATTTGGGTGTATCAGAATATCGCCTTGTGTATTAACCATATGGATATGTGTCAGTTACTGGGAGTTTTGTTTACTTCCACCCAAACTTGGGAGGCAGCACGGTATAGAAGAAAGAATGTGGGCTGTGAGCCATACAGATCTGGGCTTTATTCCCAGTTCTAGTTTTTACTGTCTGTGTGGCTTTAAGCAAGTGACTTAGCCTTGCTTTGTATGTTTCCACATCTGTAACATGGAAATGTTAGCACTTCAATGGAAAGGCTGTGATGCTAAGAGGTAAAATACATAAGGCTTCTGGCATCTTTCCTGGCACTCCCCAGGTTTGATTTGTGTACGTATATAGAATGAAATGCATCACTAGTAAAAAGCTGTTGATATGTTTCGTGTGGTTTTCTGTTTGCAGCCGCCCCCGAAGCCCACCATGCCTAGCCGTCCCATTGCTCCTGCTCCACCTTCTACCTTGTCACTTCCCCCCAAGGTTCCAGGGCAGGTTACCGTTACCATGGAGAGTAGCATCCCTCAAGCTTCAGCCATTCCTGTGGCAACAATCAGTGGACAACAGGTTTTTTTCCTCTTAATTTGCTGATTTTCAAACTGAGATGCCAAACTGTTGATCATTATTTATTGAATGCCAGCAGTACATTAGGCACTGGACTAAATAAAAAATTAACTGGTCACTGGTATCTGCAAGGGGACGAGAGTAGAGCGGACAGAGAAGGATGGCATCGGGAGTAGGACCAGTATGCACCGTGGTCTTGTCATTTAGCCCGTACGTAGTGAGTGTCTGCTGTGTACGAGGCACCACCTGCAGTGTGAGAAGCAGATCTAGATAAGGCAGCCCGTGACCTTGAGGAGCACAGGAGTCCGGTCGTGCTGGGTTACAGGTCCAGAACTCTCGTGGGCTGAGAGCAGCCTCGCAGCAGTAGTGCTTCTCTAAGCTTATTCTCTGAGGAGAGGGATGTGTACCTCTTGGGCGACTGGCAGGTTCCCTCAGCAGCCTGCCAGTTGTGAACATTTATTTTAAAGTCTCATGTTGTAACTTAATTTTTTTTTTTTTTGAAATTGCAGTCCTCCTCCATAATATGTATTTGATTTATTTAAATATTTTAAATTACTTACCAATGAAAACTGAATCTCACAACTCACTCCCTTCAAGGTTTTAGGAAAAAAATGGTATTCCAAAAAGATGCACTGTGGTTTTTTTCCTTTTGTAATACTGCTGAGTCCTCCCAGAAGTGCTGGAATGTCCACCTGAGAAGCACTGGCACCAGGGTTGGGCAGGTGTGAGGAAGGGACACTTAGGGGTGAGCTGAAGAACTGACGGGGGAGTGCCCGTTGGATGCTGACTGAATTTATTTAGAAATCCTGGCTAGCATAAAGAACGCATGAGTGCAGTGGCGTGTAAAGGAAGTAGTGAGAATAGGAAAAAATAAGCTATAGGCCAAGACAAAGAAAACAAGGGTAAAAGACTAATATTGAAGATGAGAGTGTCTGAAAGTGGACAGTCAAATGTGTCATCAGTGGCAGGAATCTAACACCTAGCTAGACTCAAGGCAGTTGACGGGTCCTCCCTGTCCTGTACCACACGCCTGCTGGCACAGGGCATCGTGCAGTGCGCTGTGAAAAGAAAACTAAATGTCCTTTCCCTTGGGGTGCTCACTATCTAAGAGGAACAACATGACCCACATTTGGAGGCAGCTGACTTCCTAGAAGCAATGGCTAAGCACCCGTGGCTAAGACCAGGCACTTGGAAATAACGTCGCATCCTGTTTCTTGCAGGGACATCCCAGTAACCTGCATCACATCATGACCACGAACGTACAGATGTCTATCATCCGCAGCAACGCACCTGGGCCCCCTCTTCACATTGGAGCTTCTCATTTACCTCGAGGTAAAGGCTGCATGTTTTCTTCAGACTATTGAAATGCAGTGACAGGTATACGTTTGGTAGAAGATACAGTAACACAAAGCATATCCAGAATGAGCTTTTTAAAGCTGCAGGACAGCAGAAATAAACTTAGATTAATGCACATTTTTAGTGTGGCCTAATGGGTGCTTATTATAGTTGTATTGCAACACATATGTGTATGTGTATAAACTCAGAGCAATTCAAATTTTCTGTATGGTCTAAAAATTGTCCTTTATACTAAGGAACTCCTGAAAGCTGTGGTAGTGTAAATATGGGCTTCATTTTTAATAAATAAGTCACAAATGTTAATACTGAGTATTTCTGAAGTTTAGTGAAAATGCTTAGTCAAATCTTTTTATTCACATGGCAATAAGATGAATTTATTCTTCCAATTAAGTTCTGATAGGTTGTAAGGTATTCAGTTTAATGAGTTTTTTCAATTACTTGATCAGAAATTGTTACCTTCTATTGGAGAGGATAAAATTATTGTCGGCAAAATCAGGCGAACGAATACTCTCTCTCAATGTAACTTAGTGGTTCTCAGAGTGAGGTTCACAGACTGCAGGGGGATCTGTGTGAGGATGAAACTAAGACATGTGCCCTTTTGTCAGTGCTGATATTGGCACTGATGGTGCAAAGGCAGTGGTGGTTCAAGTGAACTCTCACTGGTGGTTAAACTGCTGCAGCCTTGGCTTGAATCAGGGTAATAGCAGCACCGTGCTGTGCTTCACTGCTACATACTTGCAGTTTTTAAAAAGAAAAAAAAAAAAAGCCAGTTTCATTTAAGAACACCCTTGAAGAAGCAATACAGATTATCAGTCTTACGAAATCTCAGCCCTTGAGTGCACGTTCTCTTAATTTTCTATATGATGACATGGGAAGTATACATAAAGCACTTAAGCTGAATACTGACATACTGAGCTTATAGGGAATATAATTGTAGCTATTTAAATCATGAGCCCGGAAGCCATACTAATAAAAAAAATACTGTTTTTCCAGGTGCAGCAGCTGCTGCTGTGATGTCCAGTTCTAAAGTAACGACGGTCCTGAGGCCGACCTCCCAGTTGCCAAATGCTGCTGCAGCCCAGCCGGCGGTGCAACACATCATCCACCAACCCATCCAGGCACGCCAGGGTCGTGGGCAGCCAGCCGGCAAGCGCTAAGCGCCTACTCTGAGTTACTCACTGCTTGGCACTGTGCGAGTCCTTGAACCTCAAGCGACTTCGGATCTAGTTGCCGAGATGTAGAGAAGGCTGAATTATATACAGTGTCATGTGATCCGCTGTAGGAATTTAGGAGAGAGGTAGTAAGGGAAGGCTTTTGGTTGGGATGGGTGTGGCAGTGGGGATTCTGAGACGTGAAGGGCACATGAAGGGGGGCAGCCCTCTGAACAAGGCAAGGAAGATAGTGGTGGTTGTACACAATGTGGAGTAAAGACTAGTTAGAACTAAGGGATTCTAGTTTGGGTCGGGGTGTGTGAACCCCTAAACATTTTATGCACATATATATGCTTTTGGAGGAAGACGGTCCATGCCTTTCAACTTTTTTCAAAGAAATCTGTGGCCTCAGTACTACTGAAGTATATCGTGTTACTGCGTGATAACCGTATCTGTCTCTAAATTCGGGACTCTAAGATGAAGGCTGTAAACTTGATTTTGTGCACAGCAGAGAGCTACTGCGTCTTTGGAATATACTGATCTATGGTCAAAGAAATCTCTTTGAAAGATTAATCTAGCTGAATTGCGTACAGAAGGTAGAAGTTCAGTGCCTTTGGGGCCAGACTGGTAGCATGTATGAAATAGCTGGGTTTAAGGTACTACGGAAGAGTGCTGACTGGGACGCAGGGTAAGATATGTCTAGCCTGGAACTTTCACATTAAACAAAATAGAAGACCTTGCTAGTAATAAAACACATGTGGAGAGTGATTAGGGCCCCAGGAGTATAATGGTAGGAAGGGTTGGAGAAAGAGGAGAACCAAGGTCAGGAGCTCAGTAGTGAGGAGGACAGCACAGCAGTCCTAGTGTGAGAGGACAGGCTGTGAGAGCAGCGCCAGGGGGACGAGGTCTGCAGGTGAGAAACAGATCAAGAATGGGCAGAGTTTGCTGAGTTAACCTGCACGTGGCAGGAGCAGGAAAGAAGGACTACTCAGAAGAGCTCAGATGACTGGAGAATCTGATAGTGGGCAAGCGGGTGAAGCCCAGTGTGGAACTCGTTTGTCAGGTGAAGATTTTAACACACAGATGTAGGGGTAAGGGAAGTGTATCCATATGGAAACATCTAGAAAGCATCTGGGCACCCTGCACCTTCCGCTGGTAAAGAATGCTGTTACCACGTGTTTGCCTTTTTTGCCCTCAGATGGCGTGAGAGCCAGCATCCAGTTCTGAGTAGGCCCTCTGTGGGAAGCCCTAGGTTGTGTCGTCATGAAAAGTGTCTGCTCTAGGACCAGCGACAGCTCTGTGGGAACTAGAGCTGAAGGGCTAGATTCCAGTCTGTACTAATCGTAGGACAGAATTTTGAGTCCGGTCATATTCGAAAAGGAGGGGCTTGTGTGCTGTCCAACCAGAATTGGATTTTTGGGGATAATTCTGGCTCTTGGACTTCTAACAACCTATCTGGAAAGAGAACTCGGTAATGAGAATGGTGAGAATTTATTTTCATTTGGACATAAACGCCCTTATTTCTAGGCCCAGTTTTCAAATTATACTTGCAGTGTTTTTGGCATACTATATTTTGCTTTTGTTTTCAATGAAATATGTTTTTCTCTTCTCTTGGTAGTCTCGTCCACCTGTGACCACCTCTAATACCATCCCTCCTGCTGTGGTAGCAACTGTGTCGGCCACCAGAGCTCAGTCTCCAGTCATTACTACAACAGCAGCCCATGCCACTGATTCCGCACTTAGGTATATTCGGGGGTTTGAAGATCAGCCATCCTGCCATCCTCCCTTCTTCTCTCTCCTTTTCTTTTCCTTCCTTCATTCAACTCAATAAATATTTATTGAGTGCTTTTTTCTTTTTTTTAATGAGCTGTGTTGTGTTCTAGACACTGAGGGTAAAGCAGTGAACAAATAAAAAGAAATTCTTGCCCTCATAGAGTTTCTGTTTGTAGGAACTGTGGCTGGAGACATACAATAAAAAAATATATAGTTTTTTAGGTGGCAAAGAGTGCTTTGGGGAAAAATCAGGTAGGGCAAATGGGATTTGGAGTGACAGGGTAGGCAGTGCGGGGAGCTTACTGTGTCACATAAGGTGATCAGGAAGGGCTTCGTTGATAAGAATGCGGTTGAACAGAAAAATGGAAAGATGTGAAATGAGCCATATGGCTGTCTGGGATAAGAGTGTTCTAGGCAGTGGGAACAGTAAGTGCAAAGGCCCTGAGACAGGAGTATGTTTACCACATAAAGGGGCAGCAAGAGGCTAATGGTAGGAGAGTGGCCAGAGATTATTTTAGGAGGTAGCAAGGTCCCCAGGTCATGCCGAGCTTGGCCTGTGCTGGGGGGCAATGGGAAGCTTTAGCAGAGTTTGGAACAGAGCAGCGCCATGATCTGAAGTAGCTGCATCAGCCTGGTTGCTGGAGAGAATAGGCTGTGGGGAGGCAAAGTTGGAAGCAGGTTGTTGGGAAGAGTATGGCAGGAATCCAGGAGAGATGGTCGTTGGAGGTGGAAAGATGTGGTTAGATTCTGAATAGAACTTTGAAGATAGCGGAGGGGATTTCTGAGGAATCACGTACGGGGTTATTAGAGAATGAGAACAGTCGGGCTTATGCTAGGGCCGGTTGGCTGTGCAGCTGGGAGAGTGGAGTTGCCTAAACTTGGGATGGGGAAGAATGGGAGGAGTAGGTTTGGGGAGGAATTCCAGACTCTGGTTTGGGGCATGTTTAAGGTTGTGCTGACTTCTGAGCACCCAAGTGGAGATGTTGAGAAGGCTTAATATATGAGTCTGGAGTCCACAGAAGAGTTTGGGAGGAGGTGATTTAGGAAGGCAATGTAGATGGGGAGGAGGTTTATGAGAGAGAAGATGGCTCCCAGTTTAGAGGGCTGTCGAGGGAAGCAGCGTTCTCAGGGAGAACCAAGATTCATTAGGGCAGGAAGATAGTGGATATATTCACAGAAGAGGTTGAGGTTACAGGAGATTTTGCTAAAGATGGATTGTGAGTCCAGAGGGTATAGTAGAAAGGTTGGGTGGTTGAGAAGTGAAGCCAGTACAGTTAAGAGATTTACAGAGCCATACAGGGAGAGAGTCTGGTCGATGAGGGATGGTGTCTGATGCTTCTTGCGAGTGACACAATCAGGGATGAAGACATCAAGGTATCTGTCCTCACGACCCCCAAGCGTATTGTGCTGGGGAAGCTGTGAAAGTTGGGGAAGGCAGTGGCGTGAGAGTCTTGCCGGGAGCATGCAGTGTTCCAGTGGTCTTTCTTGATGCTTGCCATCGATGATGTGGGTGCCGGGGAAAGAGCCTTCGGCAATATGAACAAGAAGTGATTCACTGGACAAAAGCAGGGGGATAGGGCATGGAGAACAGAGCTGTCGGGAACTAGAGACCCTCTGGAAGACTTGTCTACCAGTTGGAAGCAGTCTGAGATGCCTCCTTGGTTTCCTCCTTGCTTGACCAAGTAAATGAAAAAGAAACAAGGGAAAGAAAGCAGATTTATTTATTTATTTATTTATTTATTTTTGGCTGCATTGGGTCGTTGCTGCACGTGGGCTTTCTCTAGTTGCAACGAGTCGGGGCTACTCTTCGTTGCGGTGTGCGGGCTTCTCGTTGCGGTGGCTTCTCGTTGCGGTGGCTTCTCGTTGCAGAGCACAGGCTCTAGGCATGTGGGTTCAGTAGTTGTGGCACACGGGCTCTAGAGCGCAGGCTCAGTAGTTGTGGATCATGGGCGTAGTTGCTCCGTGGCATGTGGAATCTTCCCGGACCAAGGATCGAACCCGTGTCCCCTGCATTGGCAGGCGGATTCTTAACCACTGCGCCACCAGGGAAGCCCCGAAAGCAGATTTTAAAGAGAAGGTTAAGTTTTGTGATACTGAGTGTGTTTGTGGCAACAGGTAGTTGAAGAGATGTCTGTGCTTGAGAAGTCATTAACGCAGGCTACAGTTAACGCTCTAGGTATCTGAGTCTACCCAGCGGGAATAAATACAATGAGAAGAGGGCCCAGAACAGAGCTCTGAAGAAAATAACACTTAAGTGCAGAGTAGTGCCTAGGACTTAACTTTAACCACTAGCTCTGTCACTTACTAGCTGTGTGCCATTAGGCAAGTGTTTTTAACTTCCCTGATCCTTAGTTCCCTCTTCAATAAAATGAAGACACTTTACTTCTCGGTAATTGAAAATATTGCCGGAGGTACAAAGAGACACAACAGCCCAACATAAAATAGACTGTGTTATTCATGTTAACTTTATAGTACCTTCAAAAAATTAATATATTCAGATGGTATGATGAAATTCAAAAGGTATAAATGTGTTTACAGTGAAAACGAGGGTTATTTTTTTTTTTAAACCATGTTGTTGAATTATCTTTTCCAGTTTATTGTTTTTACTAAAAAATGGATATTGGATTTTGTCAGATATATTTTTAGCATATAACTGTATTTTCACTCCTGTGACAAATATTATTGTGTGCCTCGTCTGTGCCAGTCACTGCTCTAGGCACTGGAAATACACTAGGGAATTAAACAGGCAAAACCGTAATGATCAGATGATTTTCCTACTTAAATTATCTATAACTGTGACAAATTCCTAATGTCTGACTTCCTAGCTAATGGATGTACTGACGGGCATTTTGGCATATGTTGCATGTTTGTGATGGTGTGCCTTCAAGGTGTATTCCTGGAAGTGGGAGTGCTAGGTGAAAGAGTAAAGAGTAAATGTCTCCATTTCCTCACCTAGAAAGTGGCAGTAATGTTACCTCCCTTGACATGGAAGTTAATATATAAATATTAATATGTAAATATGTATATATTAATATTAATATATAAAGTACTTAATACATGCCTGACATGTAATGGTCATTAATACTTGTTATGTATTAACACTTGTTATTTTTCATTAGAGTAAATGAAAATCAAAGACTAGTATAGTCTATGCTTTCAGAAACACTTAACATATCTAAATACTTATTAGAAATGCTCTTTTGGGGGTATATTTTTGTATGAGCTGGACCTCTTAAAATATGAGCACGTTTAAGTTTGAATTTAGGAGATCCTTTCCGGGTGATTCTGTTGGCATTCTTCTTTGTTACAGGTATCTTCAGAATTGTTCCCATAATTAGATTCCTCCACCCTAAAATTTGTGATTATTTTAATTATGTATTCACGTATCTCTCTGAATGCATTTCATTGTAAATGCTGGGAGTGGGCAGCTTTCACTGTACTCTGGTGACCTAAGTCATCAACTATTAAAAATCCAGTCTTCAATAGTAGGCTTTCTCCTCAGTAAGTTCCACCAAGTGTCATAGTTGCACCTAGGATCAGGTCTGATCTTAAAGCATTTTGAGAGAGGATCCCTGTGATGAAACCATTGGTTAGTTTGGATACGTGAGGTCCCAATCACATTTCACCCTTACGGCTCAACTTTTCATGTTTTCTCCTTCCTGATTTATAATCACATGGTTCCAAAATACAAAAACATAAAAAGGTATTCAGTAGGGAGTATCACTCCCCTGTCGCACGTCTACCAAGTTCCTATGTTCCTTTCCCTTTGCCTTTGTAAAGTAACATGTTTATAGCTTTCAGGGTATCCTTCCAATGTTTTTTAAATACAGTCGAATTCACTGTAATTCATCTTAATTCACTGTTAAGATGCAATTCTTAACTTTTATCCTTTTTACCCCCAAAATTGTTTAATTCATAGATTCCTAAGCTGCCCTCTTATTGCAGCCAGCAGTGTGTCAGTCTCATGATTCGTATGTTCCTCTTTGGGTTTTTTTCATATAACAACATATGTTGAAAGCTTTCCATTTCAGTACGTGGAGTTTCGTTGTTCTTTTAGCAGTAGTATGATGACCCATCGTGTAAATGGATTTGAGGTTGTTTTCTATACTTTACTATCATAAATAATATTGCAGTGAATAACTTTATACTCTTGTCATTATGCATGTGTGCAAGAATATCTGTAGGATAAATTCCCAAAAGTGATCAGAGGGTATATGTGATTGTAATTTTGATACCTATGTCTTATTGCCTTCCATGGGGTTTGTACCAATTTATACTCCCTCCAGAATATTTAGAAGTGCCTGTTCCCTTACAGCTTGAACAACAGAGTACCCTGTCAGTTTTTTGGATTTTTGCCAATGTGATAGGTGAACGATGATGTATCAGTGTCTTTTAAATTACATTTCTCTTCCTCTGATTAAGACTTAGTCTTTTCCCTTTGTTAAGGGGTCATCTGTGTTTTCTTTTTCGCAAACTGACTATTCATATCCTTGGGCTGTTTTTTTTTTGGCCTTTTTTTTTTTTATTGGGCTGTTATTTTTCTCATGGATTTCTAGGAGCTCTTCGTATATTAAGATTACACTTTCACCTATGAGTCTTTTTTTTTTTTTTTTTTTTTATATTTTATTTTTGGCTGTGTTGGGTCTTCATTTCTGTGCGAGGGCTTTCTCTAGTTGCGGCAAGTGGGGTCCACTCTTCATTGCGGTGCGCGGGCCTCTCACTATCACGGCCTCTCTTGTTGCGGAGCACAAGCTCCAGACGCACAGGCTCAGTAATTGTGGCTCACGGGCCTAGTCGCTCCGCGGCATGTGGGATCTTCCCAGACCAGGGCTCGAACCCATGTCCCCTGCATTGGCAGGCAGATTCTCAACCGCTGCGCCACCAGGGAAGCCCCCATGAGTCTTTTTACTTTGCTTGTAGTGTGTTTTACTGTGTTAGGAGGTTTGCTTATTGGTTTACAGAGTCAAATTTCTTGATTTTTTTATAGCTTTTGGATTTTGAGAGCTTTTAATTGTTAGGAAGCTCTCCCCCACTCCAAGGCTATTCAAGAATTCTATCTTTTCTTCATGTACTTCTTTATTTTCCATTAAACCTTTCATCATTTTCATATTTATCCTGGTGTACTGTGTGAAGTATGGGTCTAATTTTATTTTTTCCAAATAGCTATGTCATCTTCCTAGCATCATTTATTAAATAGCCCATTCTCTCCCCTCTGTTTGAGATGTCAACTTTGATACACTGTCAAGTTTTCTTACCATTTTTGCAATTTCAGTAGCATGCTTCCCGGTTAATTTGACATGCCGTCTATGTTGATATCCCTTTCAATTATGAGGCAGTCATAACTGTAACTTTATCTTCTGGTAAAGGATGATATAAAATTGGGGGAAGGAAGTCAGTGCTTCAAGGTCACAGGTTAAGCTTCCGTTAATCAAGGTTTTCTGTAATATTACCTCATAACAGTTAGAACCTTAGTTCGTATCTTCAGCTTTGTTCACAGAGTGAAACGTGTTCGTTATAGTAATGTTTACTCGAGATGGTCAGAGAGTGTTGATTAATTATATCGAGGATACTCAGTATGACTAAGGGTTAATTTATTTGGTTCATGGTACACGTTGATACCTTTTAAAATGAGGCTTACGGCAGTTTCAGGAGAGAAACTCGATGGGCAGTTAACTTCATTGGTTCACCTGTGGACTTCACAGACCTGTGAAAAATAAAACTCTGACTGTGACCCAGCACCAGACAGTAAGTGGCCTTGACTGCCTGCATTGCGTCTGGAGACAAGTCCTAGATCGTAATGTCTTTTCTGTCTTCCCAGTCGGCCAGCTCTGTCTCTCCAGCATCCACCGTCTGCAGCGATTAGTATTCAACGTCCTGCCCAGTCGCGGGATGTGACGACAAGAATCACACTGCCATCTCACCCTGCGCTAGGGACGCCAAAACAGCAGCTCCATACCATGGCTCAGGTAAAACCAGAGATGAAGAGCCATCTGTTTACTCTGTGGGTTAAAACCAGAACTGTGCAAAACTCGCTAAAAGCCTGGCAATATCGAAGGCAGTGATTGCGTTTAAGCGGGATTGGGTGGGAGATGTTCTTGTTTCTAACTGTGTTGTGGGGTGTCCCCCCCACAGAAAACGATCTTCAGCACTGGCACACCGGTGGCTGCAGCAACGGTAGCACCTATTTTGGCAACCAACACCATTCCTTCCGCAACCACGGCTGGTAAGTCGGCAGCCTTGCTCTTCCTGCCGGGGAAGAAGGAGGCATAAGGCGTGGGTTCATTTTTTATTTCTCAGCTTCAGGCAGAGAACAAGAGTTAGGTTAGAAAAATTCTCTTACTTTTTCCCAAGAGCTTTTCTTGGGTTTTTGAGAATCTGTAATGTGTGCAGAGAGGCCATTGTTGAAGAATTTCCCTTCTTCTCCTGTTCCAGGATCGGTGTCACACACACAAGCTCCCACGAGTACAATTGTTACCATGACAATGCCCTCACATTCATCCCATGCTACAGCAGTGACCACCTCAAACATCCCGGTTGGTAAGTGGCGTGCAGCCTGCAGATGGAAGCTTACAAGGAATTTTTCAGCCCCGCTGACCAGGTCTTCATATAGCTGGCTAGTGTTGATTTTTTTTTTAATTGTTAATTTTCAAAGCAACACTGACTTTAACTTTGAGTATTATTTCATATACAGATTTGGCATTTTGATGGTAGGGGGAGAAAAAAGAAGATAACCGTCTCTGAGAGCTCAAAGTAAACTACTTAAACTCCACTTTTGACTTATTCATCAACCTTTACCTTTTCTATGTTTACCTTTTAAAAAAGTAAGTTAACTTTACTGATAAAAGTTTGACAAGAACAACAGGAAAAGCAAGAAAGAAGCAAAGGTCTGGAGTGAAGAGACCTTGTACACTGACAGATTGTTCAGGAAAAATCTCTGGGTGATGCAACAGTGGGAAGAATGCTAACCCTCAAGTCACTTCCCCGAGGTTCTTATCTGGGTGCCACCCAAGGTACTTCACGACCATCCTAAAATTCCTTCCAGGCTTTGTTTATTCCCCTTTTAAATATGTGTATATTTCAGTATTAAAACATCTTTGAAAAGTTTCTGGCAGCCAGACTTTAGTTATCAAGAGCAGGGATTGGCAAGCTTTTTCCGTAGAGCCGGATCGTAAGTGCTTTAGGTTCTGCAGGCCTCATGGGTGTGTGCAACTACCTAGCTATGGACAATATGTAAACAAATGGGTGTGGCTGTGTTTCAGTTAGATTTTTTTATGGACACAGAAATTTGAATTTCATGTCATTTTCAGGTGTCACAAAATAGTCTTCTTTTGATTCCCCGCGCCCCCCCCCCCCGCCGCCATTTAAAAGTGTGAACCCATTGTTAGCTCATGGGCCAAAACAGGCATCAGCAAGGTTTGGCCGGCAAGTTGTCAACGCCTATCGTCAGAGCTGATAGCTCACTGTCACAGCTTCCAAAGCAGAGGCTGTGGCCTATGAGACAGAACACTTCCTTCTTTAACCCACAAGTCACAGGTTTTAGTTTCTAGTGTTACCTATGCCTTGGTTCTGTAACAGTGAGTGTGTCATCTTACTCTCCTTCACTTCCAGAGATGTGGGACAGCTGCCATATTTTTAATCTGCTGTACTTTTAGAAGTAAGACTGCCTTTTATGAGAGGATGCACTGACATACTCGATGGTCAGAAATCTGGTGACCAGACACAGAAGTGTCCCCCCTACCTGCTGTGTCCCAGCAGTGGGGTGGTCCCTCCCTCCCTGCTTCCTTCTTTTGCATGTGTGACAGGCTGCAGCTTCCACAGCCCTCCTAGCAAACTTTGAGGGCACTTTTCCAAAATGACGGTAGGACCCAGGAAACCCTTGCTCCTCTTTTAAATAACTGGGCCATTCCAGCCCTTAAATTGGTACTCAGCCCCACAGATGGCTTTTAGCAGAGAAAATAACTGCGGTCTTTCTCACGTTACTGCTCACTCCAGCTTGGCATTGGAGAAACCAAACTTCTGTCACACCCTCTGAATTTAATCTCACTTCTGTGAAGTCTGGCGGTGGGGGTAGGGGTTCGGCATTACAGCACTTTCGTTGAAAAAGATCGTTGATTGTTCCATGTTGTCATTTCAGGCTGTTTTCTGGCTATACCTAACAGTGTCATCAGTTATCCACAGCGCTGTCAAGTCAGAGCCAAGCCCCTTCTTTTCATCTTTATAGTCGAGAGTCTCACTAGGGAATGTGTAGCTATGAAGAAAATCAGACCAGTAAAGAGGGGCAGCGTACCCTAGGGGGCTGTCTGGTTGCATCTTGAACCCTCTCTGTGGAGAATTATTTAGAGATCAGTTCTTCTTAATGTCGCTGTGTCTTCCTAAGAGTAACACTGTGGAAGTAAACTCACTGAAAGTAGCAGGAGACAAATAATGTTCATTCATTTGGCTAAAACTACCAACTTCTTACCTGTCCTAAGTTACCGTATTGCTGTGTTCTCTAACTCCGCAGCTCATTTATCTTTGAATTTTTACCATTTACTAAATTCTAGATATGAAAATCATTTGACAGAAGTGTCCATACAGATTTAAAAATCTACTTAGTGTGATTGCTTTTGTCGAAGTTCCATCAGGTTTATGCTCTAGTTTTGTTTTCCTCTTGTGTAGTACCCCAGATGTTTGTTACATCATAATGGGATCCCTGTACAGAAAGGCCTCAGTTGAGAAGGGAAACCTGATATTAACCCTAGAGCATTGATTTTCAAGTTGAGGGCATAAGAGCTATATTAAAATCACCTAAGTGGCTTTTTCTAAGTGTCACTTGCTTTCTCCAGGTGAGATTAGATATTGAATTCACCCATTGTTATTAATAGGAATGTGTTGGATCAGGGGAAAAGCCTGATAACCCCAAGCATAGGGTTTTCACCTGCAATGAATGCCCGTTTCCAATAGAATGCCACCCTTATTTTCTCCACACATGACAGTGGTCTCAGAATTATAAAAAGCAGAATCAGATGATCGCAGCCTACAGAAAACAGGGATTATCTTTGAAAATAGCCCCAACTTATGATTTCTGCATTATGTTTTTCCTGAAGTTTTTTTATTCTAAATAATTGAGGATGTATGGCCCTTTTAATTAGGAAAAAGTGAAGGTATGATTCATGTGTGTGTGTGGTTACCATCTGATGCTTAGCTACTCTGCCAAACACAGCTGCTTTTTTATTGGAAGCATAATTTTCTCCTACCTTTTATGGGCACAGTGAAAACACAGGCTTAGTCACTTTTCCCTCAGCACCCTCTCAACTGACTACTGATGGAAAATACATCATGCCAGCTTCTCTCTGCGTTAGCCAGCAGAGGCCATCCTCGCTGGTCAGACTGGGCATCTCACCCATCATCCTGCAGAAACTTCTCCAGCTGCCTCCCTCAGAAAATATCTGGGCCCGGGGGGGTTGCTGCTTACCTTTGGCGTTCAGTGTGCTGCACCTTGGGTAACGTGGTGGCGTCCTCCCAGTCTCTAGTGTTTGCGTGCCTGCCATTCGTATGACTTGGGTCTTTACAGATAGAATTAAATTTGAAAACTGTATGATCATTTTGATTTTGCCATAAAATATTATGCAAAGTCACAGGACACTCAGAAGACTTTAGAAATTAAGTGATTTTTTAGAGAAGGCCTCCTCATAGATGAGGAAACTAAGACTTGGAAATTAAAATGACCTTCTCATTACTTACTAGCTATATAATTACTAATTAGTTATGGGCCCCTGAGAAGAATCTAAGGTATTTGCCATTTTTGTATTCAAATTTTTGTTAATTTTTTTTTTTTTTTTTTTTTTAAGTTTTCTCCTTTAAAAAAAAAGGTCTCCAAGAAGCCAGGTCAGGGGAAAAGGGCCTAGTTGCTGATGTTTTTGATGAAGTATTAATGTTGAACCCTGCTTTAACAGATAGCAGTGTAAATATATCAGTGGATTATTGGATTGAAATAATTCAGTTGAACCATAGGTACTCATCTTTTCATTTTTTATTTTGATGAAAACTAAAAATCCAGGCTTCTTATTACTATTTGCATTCTTAAGATTGTTGCTGGCCAAGAATGTTTTGGCATGCCAATGAAAGCATATGAGCAGTAATGTAATTGGATTATACTTTTTGTAGCTAAGGTGGTGCCTCAGCAAATCACACATACTTCTCCTCGGATCCAACCCGATTACCCTGCAGAGAGGAGTAGCCTGATTCCCATTTCCGGACATCGAGCCTCTCCAAATCCTGTGGCTATGGAAACCCGAAGTGACAATAGGTAGGAGGGAATGTGCCCCATCGTGGCACGAATTGTTTTGATTTTTCAGTGAAACCAATTGTCCCACAAATATGGCATGTATTTCCTTATTTTCAGTTTTTCCCCCTGAAAATCTAATACATTGTGTAATTTCTTTTATTTTATGAAACTGTGCTGTATTTATTCATTCTCCTTTTGATGAGTGTTCTAGTATCTTTTTTTTGACTTGTGTACTTCTCTTTTTAATTTATTTTGAGCCATTTTGAGTGTAAGGGTGGCAGCATCGTGACCCCTTATCCCTAAGTATTTCCATTTTCATCTCTAGAGAACAAAGCTGTTCTTACTTAACCACAGTACAGGTATCTGAAACGATCCTTTAGCTTTCCATTCTCTTTCATACTTTGAAATTTTTGAAGAGTATAGACAGGCCATTGTTTTTGCAGAATATTCTTCAATTTGGGCTTGTCGGATTGTTCCTCGTAGTTAGATTGAGGCTGTGCATTTTTTTTTTTTTTTAATTTTTATTTATTTATTTATTTATTTATGGCTGTGTTGGGTCTTCGTTTCTGTGCGAGGGTTTTCTCTAGTTGTGGCAAGCGGGGGCCACTCTTCATCGCGGTGCACGGGCCTCTCACTATCGCGGCCTCTCTTGTTGTGGAGCACAGGCTCCAGACGCACAGGCTCAGTAATTGTGGCTCACGGGCCCAGCTGCTCTGCGGCATGTGGGATCTTCCCAGACCAGGGCTCGAACCCGTGTCCCCTGCATTGGCAGGCAGATTCTCAACCACTGCGCCACCAGGGAAGCCCGGCTGTGCATTTTTGAAGTGAATACCAGTAGGTGATATGTTCTTCTCACTGTTATTACATCAGAGAGCTCATGCTCTCCCTTTGTCCCATTAATAGTTATCTCAACATTAATTACTTAATGAAGGTTATGGGAGATTTTTCTGCTGTAAAGGTGTACTTTTCTTTTTTGTAAATAACTAATTTGTGTGGAAATACCTTGAGACTGTAAGTGTCCTTATAAGCTTTCACTCAGTAGTTTTGCTTCTATTGACGATTCTTGGCTGAATCAGTTGATGGTTGCAATGTGATGGTTGCAAGATAGTGACTTGTTCGATCATTTCGTTGATATTTATCAGTTGACATTCTGATGTAAAGAAAGTTCATCTATCCCCATTTATTTATTTTGCTGTGTATTTTATTTTTGAACATCTGCATGGGCTCATGGATTTGGTTTTATTTATTCATAATTATAAACTATTACTGTCGTCTATTTCGATGCTCAAATTGTCTCCAGGTTCGTCCTTGGGAGCCCCTTCAGACTAGTTCCTGGGTTTTGCTATGTCCTGGTCATTCTAGCCCTTCCTTACTTCTCACCACATTAAGATACTTGAAACTCTTCCTGAACTTGGTCCCTCTGAGCCCTGGAATCTGCCATTTCTCCAAGGAGCCCTGGTTCCTTTGCATCATTTAGAAACTAAGATCTAGCCGTTAGTTCTGTTCGTTGTTACTGGATTGTCACTTCTAGGCCCTTTCAGCAGGCAGAGGTAGGAAGTATATAACATTTTAAAGACTAAGTACATTCTGGTATCTCTGGTCCAGCCCCATTACCTCCCCCATTCTGTATTTGTATCTCCCTTCTCCCACCCCACAGTGAGAACCTGGTGGAGTGCACATGGAGTAATTTCAGAATTGGATCATTTTTAAATATTCTTGTTTGATTATTGTGGTGTATAAAAATACTTATTAGTTTTTTTCTTTTCTTTTTTTTTTTTTTACCAAAGTACAGTTGATTTACAATGTTGTTAGTTTCTGGTATACATCAAAGTGATTCAGTTTTTTATATATATATATATGCTATACAGTAGGATCTTCTTGTTATCTATTTTATATATAGTAGTTTGTGTCTGCTAATCCCAGACTCCTAACTTATCCCTTCCTGCCCCTTTCCCCTTTGGTAACCACAAGTTTGTTTTCTATGTCTGTGAGTCTGTTTCTGTATTGTAAATAAGTTCATTTGTGTCATATTTTCAATTCCACCTGTAGGTGATATCATATAGTATTTGTCTTTCTCTCTCTGACTTACTTCACTTAGTATGATCATCTCTAGGTCCATCCATGTTAAAATATTACTCTCTCTAGGTCTGTATCCTTTGATATAATTGTTTGGGATGCAATTTGGGAAACGTTAGTATGGCAATTAAAAGTAAAAAGAGTTTGTAGGGGATGGGATCATTTGAAGGGAAAGAAGAAAAACCATTGTGGTTCATATTATCTGTGTTCCATCTATAGACCATCTGTTCCTGTTCAGTTCCAGTACTTTCTGCCAACGTACCCACCTTCTGCATACCCACTGGCTGCTCACACCTACACCCCGATCACCAGCTCTGTGTCCACCATTCGACAATATCCAGGTATGAGCCCCACTGTTAAGATGACTTTTAACATTTTAATTTTTGCATGCAATGAGATAGAAATTGATCAGTGAATATTTCTAGTATAGATTTAATTACTCTAGCTTCTATTTTCAGATTCAGATAAGGCTGAAATCTGAAGCTTTAAGGTTGTAAATCACCATCCCTGACATCTAAAAAAGTTGTTACTTATTAGTGATAGTAGCATGATTTTATCCCACCCAGAGGATAATTATGTTAACAGTTTTTGTTATCCTTTAAAATGGAAGTGCAGTTAAAAACAAATAAAGCTGTACTCTTATGGGGCTTCTGTTGTTTTGTGGGTTATTTGTTGTGTTTTAATGTTAGTCCAGTTATGCTCAAAATTCACTATCCAGTTTGGTGAATAGTGTTCTTTTTGCCAATCCAGAATAAACAATACTACTTAAACCTCAGGATTTGTGTAGTCTTTTCCTGTGAGACCCTCAGCTCACTTCAGGCATAAGAAAGCCAGGTTGTCAGATTGTGGCCATTGCCTGTCTGCTGTGCCGTCCAGGACTGCAGCTGCGCCCACATGTGGCCGTTGAGCATTGAAGGGGATCCAGCACAAAGGAAGAACTGAATTTTTTGTTTTACTTAATTAAAATGAGAGAAATTTCAAATATGTTTGGAGCAACTTAGTGATATGCAACTACTTTTTCCAAAATTGTAGATTTTATGGAATCAAGATACAAATCGAATATTTCTGAAATTTAGTCTCTGAATTGAGACGTGTTTTAAGAGTAAAATGTACCCTGAATTTTGAAAACATAATATGGAAAAGAGAATGTAAAGTATGTTATTAATAACTTTTATAGTGATTATATTTTGAAATGATAATTTTTGGATATATTGAGTTAAACAAGATATGTCATTAAAATTAATTTGGCCTGCGTTTTACTTTATTAATGTGGCTACTGGAAAATCTGAAATTGCATGTATGACTTATATTTTCGTTGGGACAGTGCTAGTCTAAAACTTTCAAACACTGAGGTTTTTAAAAAATATATATATAAATTTATTTATTTTATTTATTTATTTTTGGCTGCATTGGGTCTTCGTTGCTGTGTGCGGGCTTTCTCTAGTTGTGGTGAGCGGGGGCTACTCTTCATTGAGCTGCATGGGCTTCTTGCAGCGGCTTCTCGTTGTGGAGCACGGGCTCTAGGTGCGCGGGCTTCAGTAGTGTGGCTCTTGGGCCCTAGAGCACAGGCTCAGTAGTTGTGGCGCATGGGCTTAGTTGCCCCGTGGCATGTGGTATCTTCCCGGAACAGGGCTCGAACCCATGTCCCCTCCATTGGCGGATTCTTAACCACTGTGCCACCAGGCAAGTCCCAATACTGAGGTTTAAATAGCTTTGAAAATAGGTTCCTCCATCTCTACATTGTTCTATGTGTGTGTTTTGATTTTTTTTTTTTTTTTTGCCGGGGGTGGGGGGGTGTTTGTTTTTCAAAACTTTCTTTTTAAAGGAACTTCATAATGGTGTTTTATTTATTTATTTATTTATTTATTTATTTATTTCTTTTTGGGCTGTGTTGTTGGGTCTTTGTTTCTGTGCGAGGGCTTTCTCTAGTTGCGGCAAGCGGGGGCCACTCTTCATGGCGGTGCGCGGGCCTCTCACTGTCGCGGCCTCTCGTTGCGGAGCACAGGCTCCAGACGTGCAGGCTCAGTAGTTGTGGCTCATGGGCCTAGTTGCTCCGCGGCATGTGGGATCTTCCCAGACCAGGGCTCGAACCCGTGTCCCCTGCATTGGCAGGCAGATTCTCAACCACTGCGCCACCAGGGAAGCCCATAACAGTGGTTTTTTATTAACAGTCTTATAAAGTAGAATAATGTTTAATTGATTGTTGCCAAAAGTAAGATGCAAAAAGTATCATAGAAGCATGTTGACAATTAGGAAGTAAATTTCATGCGTGTGTGTGTTACACTAATTGCTGAAAATTCTTAAGTCTCTGTATCAGTAACAGCACTTGCCTTCAGGTTCTCTCCTTCATCTACTACCTTGGCCAATTGATAACTTGTATAACAGTGCAGTCATTTTGCTTTTCTGGAGAAGGTCATTCATGACCACTGTGTATTTCTCTGAATGCTAGCCAGCTGAAAAGGGCATGCAGAGTCTCTCTTGACCTAGAATCAACTATGCAGACACTGTCATTCTATATAAACCTTTATTGTAAAAATCCATTCATAAGAGCACTGTCTCAAGTGTTGGGGATCCTGCCTGTCATCTGTTTCTCTACATTATTCTCCTTTCATCACTGCCGTAGCCCTGAGAGATACACAGAAAAATGAATAGTACATTCAATACTTTATTTCTTCCAGGATCAAACTGTCATTGTTGGTGCAGATGAGAGGTAATATATTATCTCTCAGACATGTGAATCTAAACATGGATGGACACAAATGAAAAAATGATTTAGTAACCAGCTTACAGTATCCTATTGAATATTTATTGAAACCCTACTTTATGTAGGGTCCTATGCTAGGCTCTATTTCTAAAGTTGACTTTTAAACAGCTTTCAACAAGCTTAGAGTCTAGTTGGAAGATTAGACATGAAGAGATACTATAATATGCTAAATCTCAAAAGAGGGGCTTGAGCAAAGCCATGCTGCTTCTGAGGTAAGAGGTTATTTCTACTTGAGGAGGTAGGGTTGGAGGTCAGGAGTGATTTCCTGAAGGAAGTGACATTTGGAAAGCATCTTTCAGGAAGTATAGGGCAGAGCCGTAGTGGGTTTGGAGAAAAGCACTTTTCTGTCTGTGAATAAAGTATTAGCTAGACTATGTGGTCAGAGCAGAGTGGTTTGGTTTGGGCAGGAGCATAGTGTGAGTGAGAACACAAAGTGTGAAATAAGATTGGATCTTAACAAGGCTTGGAGTGGTGACTAGACTGCAGGTTCAACAGCAGGCAAATGACCAAAAACTGTTATTTAACAGAAATAGCACAGATACACTTCTCAGGAAGAAGCTATAACGCTCTGGAAATTGTGTATGTATGTATTTTACAAAGGAAGAATTATAAACCGTGACTATAAATTTACATGTACTAACTTTTCACTATACTTTTCTTATGCATAATAATAATTTAAACCTTTATCTCTGTGGTTTATAGAACGTTTTCAGTCAGATTATTTTTTAAAAATTGAGGTATAATTGACATATATTAGTTTCACATGTACAGCATAATGATTCAATATTTATATATATTGCAAAATAATCACCACAAGTCTAGTTAACATCTGTCACCGTACAGGTAAAGATTGTTTTTCTTGTGATGAGAACTTTTAAGGGCTCCTCTCTTAGCAACTTCCAAATATACAATACAGTATTGCTAACTATAGTCGTCATGCTGTACGTTACATCCCCATGACTTATTTATCTTATAACTAGAAGTTTGTACCTTTTGGCCACCTTTACCCATTTCGCCCACTCTCCACCCCTGCCTGTCACACCCACCAGTCTGTTCTCTGTATCCAAGAGCTTGGTTTATTTTTGTTTTCTGCATTTTAGATTCCATATATAAGTGAGATCATACGGTATTTGTCATTCTCTTTGTGACTTATTTCACTAAGCATAATACCCTTTAGGTCCATCCATGTTGTCACAAATGGCAGTATTTCGGGTTTTTCTTCTTTGATGGCTGAGTAATATTCCATTATGTGTGTATGGATATATATACCATATCTTTATCCATTCATCCACTAATGGACACAGATTGTTTCCATATCTTGGCTATTCTAAATAATGCTGCAGTGAACATGGGGATACGTTATATCTTTTTCCAGATTGTTTTGATGACTGAGAAGAAAAGTCTTTTGTTTGTTTTCTTTCCACAAACAGTGAGAAATCCCTTCTTTTTTTGTCGCTTCCTGGGAATGTTTTTGTTTTCAGTTTTGTTGTTTGTTCGTTTTTAATATGCACGATGATATGTTTGCCTGATAGATAAAAGGACAAGTTAATTCTCTCTTCAGTGCATATTTTGGAATTTAAAATTCGCAACTACTGTATTTCAGAAGTGCCTGTGATAGTGGTTCTATCAATTAAAGCAAAGACTCTTGACCTGGAGGCATGGATGTATCTCAGAAGTTTTATATTAATTACTTACATAGTTGCCTGGCTCACATTTGGCTTTTAATAAATGATCGCTTTTTTCTCATTTTAATGCTATTTCTAGCAATCTGCAGAGAGATCGTATCAAATTGGTGGAAGTAGGGGGAAAAAAACCTCAACGTATAGAGTTTATGTAGCACTTTTTTTTTTTTAACTGGGAGTTTAGATCTTGAACAGTGGAAAAATTGTTTTGATTTGAGTGTTTTTCTCCTTATGTGGACTGTGCTAATCAAAGCTAACATTTTTGTCACTTTTTGCATCATTTTTAGTTTCAGCTCAGGCTCCAAACTCTGCCATCACAGCTCAGACTGGAGTTGGGGTGGCGTCCACCGTCCACCTGAACCCCATGCAGTTGATGACAGTGGATGCATCCCACGCTCGACATATCCAAGGGATCCAGCCAGCGCCCATCAGTACACAGGGGATCCAGCCAGCTCCCATTGGGACCCCAGGGATCCAGCCAGCCCCCATAGGCACACAGGGAATTCACTCAGCAACCCCAATCAGCACCCAAGGACTTCAGCCTGCACCAATAGGGACCCAACAGCCTCAGCCTGAAGGAAAGACTTCAGGTAATTTTAATTTTTTACATGGAAGTTGGTGTGGAGGGAAAAGGTACACAGGGTTTGAATCATGATTCTGCTACTTGCTGGCCTTGTGGTTTCAAGTAAGCTCGCTAGGCCTTAATTTTCTCTTTGTAACATGAGTTGCTTAGAACTTACCTGTCAGGGTCTTTGTAAGCATTAGAAACTACGTACATAAACAGTCTAACATGCATTTGCACATGGGGAGAAGTGGTCTAAAAGAGCTCTTAGTTGAGAGAGTACATTCACCTTATAAGACTAGTGTTCTCATTCCATTTCAAGATTTTCTTTTTCTTTTTTCTTTTTTGGTCGTGCTGCACGGCTTGCGGGATCTTAGTTCCCTGACCGGGGATTGAACCTGGGCCCTGGCAGTGGAAGTGCGGAGTCCTAAGCACTGGACCACCAGGGAATTCCCTAAGATTTTTTTTGGAGTTGTTTGTAAAGCTGTAAAGATAGACTGGAATGTTGGTACCATTATTAGGAATTGAGAGGTGGTGGTATTTCACCAAAAAACTGTAGCAGAACATTTCTTGCAGTATACTATATATTTTATGTATCTTATCTCACTTACTAGTAATTATGACTGTAGAGCAGAGAAAAGAGGTTCTTAATGGTGCATCAGTAGACTTTGTAACCTCTCCCACTTTGCCATCTGCTTTTGTCCTTATCCCTCATCTTCTTGACATTGGACAGTCCTAACATGGATACTCTTGATTGTGGTGGTCTGATCGTTGTTCTTTGTCTTATGTGACATTTTAGTAACATTACTTCCGTTTCCTTCTCCTCATTGCTCTTTCCTGTCCTCCAGCAGTGGTGTTGGCAGATGGAGCCACAATTGTAGCCAACCCTATTAGCAACCCATTCAGTGCTGCTCCGGCAGCAACAACTGTGGTGCAGACTCACAGCCAGAGTGCGAGCACCAACGCTCCAGCCCAGGGCTCGTCCCCACGGCCAAGTATACTCCGGAAGAAACCTGCCACAGATGGGTGAGTAGACCCAGAAGTGCCAAATGACACCTCTACTTCTGGATATAATTGGTGTAAGCAGTAGGCAGTAATCCAGTGCTGATAGCAAACTCAATTTCCTCCAAGATAACTTGACCACCGGGTTATTCAGTAGAGCCTTGCCAAGCTCAGACTGCAGGATGGTAAGAATCCAGGAGTCAGTTGGGTGTCAGTTTGTAAGCATGTGTTGCGTATTACGTACTTTTAGGAGTTCTCTCTGGTTCTGAGAGTTTAATCCTAGAGCCCCTAAAGTAGCTTGAACGGAACTCTTCAGGCTTGTGTAGCTAGGCACAGTAATGTGTGCTGTGTGTTTTTTCCTCATTGTCCTAAATGAATTGTTGCTCGGGGCAAACAGTTTCCCAAGTGTATTAAGGGTCATATTTAGTAGCAAATAGTGTTCTGTGTTGTCATATAAGCTTCTGAGTTGGTGGGTCATAGGTGGGAAGGTATGTGCTCTGCCATAACAGAGACCAGAGTCTCTGTCTTAATAGTAAGTCCATGACACAGTAACCATATCAATGAAAACACAAGGCAGAGCTTGTAGTTAAGATGGCAGATGGAATATGCACTTCTAAATTTCTCTTCCTCTCAAAACCCTACAGAACTTTTAGTAAAGAGGCTTTTTAAAAAGACTGTAGGGAATTTCCTGGTGGCCCAGTGGTTAGGACGCCACGCTTTCACTGCCAAGGGCGCACGTTCCATCTCTGGTTGGGGAACTAAGATCCCACAAGCCACACGGTACGGCCAAAAATAAGTAAGTGGATAAGTAAATAAATATTTTTTTAAAAAAAGATTATAAACCCACAGGGATGGGGAGAATAGGAGAAGACACAACAGCAACACGACTTTGAAGCTGGAAAGCAAATAGGCAAGTGCTCACTCGCTCCCTTAGCTGTGAAAAAGGTGAACATTAAGTCTGCAGAGAAGAACGATGAGAACCATCCTTGTTTAAATTGTGAATCTCCAAAAGGACCAGGAGCAGGAAGAACTGGGGGTAAAAGGCTGGGCTGAAATCTGTCTGAAAAGCGGTTAGAGCTCTGCCTTTCCTTCTCTACCCACACTGTTGGGTGCACTGCCCCTCCTCTCTAACCCCAGTGAACTCTGTAGATGGTCCACTGGGATTAGCCAGCACATTGAAGGGCATGGTGCTGTACCAAAAACGGATTAGGTGACCAAGCCTGTGTGGAGTGCTGAGACTTCTCCCTCGTGGCTGACACGACCCTGGCAGTTGAATTTAACTCTGTTGGCAGAAAGTGAGAAGATGGCTGTACTCTCCTTCTAGGGGCCATTCCAGCCCGAGGGGAAAGAGCTAAGGATACCGACAGTAGGGGTATAAGGACACTCAGGACAGGGCTCTGATTGCCCTTAAAGTAAACAAGCCCTGCCACAAGCTCAGAGCTTCCAACCAGCTTTTTAGTCCCCCCACGCCTCATCATGAGCGTGCAGCCAAGCATATCAGGTATCTGAGGGTTCTTCTAACAATGCAAGATAGAAGCCACAGTGAACACACTGAAAAAAGCAGCTTGGAAGATGCAGAGGCTAGGCAAGGAGAATAAAACTAAAAACAAAACATAAGAACACAAGAACAGAGACAGACACTGTCAGTACCATCTTCAAAGGACAAAAGAAAACTGCATCCATGAAACAGGAAGGCCGTGCTCCACGGAAGGAACATTCCGAGAACAAGAATGTGTCCAGAAATCAAAAAGTCAGTAGAAAACTTGAAAAGTAAAACTGAGGAAACCTCTCAAAAGTAGAGCAAAAAGAGAGAGAGAGAATAGGAGAGAAAAGACCAAAAACTTAAAGAACCAGTTCAGGAGATCCTGCCTCCAAGTGATGGGGTTTCAGCAAGACAGATGAGACAAGAGGAGAGGGATGACTTAAAAATAATTCATAGAAAATCACCAGAACCGAAGGGTAGGAGTTTCCTGATTTAACGAACCATGAAATGCTCGGTACAGTAGATGGCAATGGATGCAAACTGGCACCAAGATAAAATGTTTTGAAATTTCACAGCACTGGACAAAATGAGATCTGCCCCTTCTCCCATGCTTCGTCACCTCCAAAGTCCCTTCTGCTGTGCCCTCTGAGATCGTCTGTCATCATCTGAGTCCCCTGTGGCCTGACCTCTTCTCTGAGCATGGCTTCTTGCTTTAATTGGAACCTGGCTCTTCTTTGGGGTCTCGACTTCCTCGACTCTCCGCAGGGTGGTGGCTGTCTGTCCCTCCCCATTCCTTCCTGTCACTGGGCCTGGGGGTGGGGTAGCTGTCCTCTTTGAGCCTCACTGCCACTTTCAGGCCCGTCCTTCTCAACAGCAGACATGCTTCCTGGTCTGTATTTAGATTTCATAAAATTCGCAATTGAAAAAGTAGTTTCACATAGCCAGGTTAATCCAGACACACTGAAAAGTTTTCCAGTAACTGAATCAAATACCGTTTTTAAATTCAAATTAGTTTAAATGAAATATTGTTAAAAATCTTGCTCATCAGTTGCACTTGTCACCTTTCAAGTGCTTAGTAGCCCCATGTGGCTGGTGGCTACCTTGTGGGACAGATTCAGGTTTGATTTGGGGTCTGTGTTTGTCCTTCAGAAGGTACATAGTGTCTGGCTGTGTCATACCGTCTTCAACTTTAATGTAAACAGAAATGATTTCCCAGCTCTCTGGCCTCTCAGTTGCTTGAACGCATCCTCTGCACCCGCCCTCCCTCAGCAGGGCACACCCATGAGTGCTAGCACTCCACGGCACAAAAGCTCAGCAGCTTTTTCTGTACCCTAGGGTCCCACAGCCCGCCTCTCTTTCCATGTCCCTGGCAGCGACTCCCAGCCAGACCCAGCTGGGAGCCTTCAGTCTGTTGGTCCTTACCACCCTTTCACTTTTCCTCACTGCCTTTCCTGGCCTCGTTGTCTGCTCTCCCTGGTTCAGAGTCTGTGGTCCGTTGCAGTCATTTCCTTGCCTACAGCCTCAGCTTCCCTGTCCTCCTCTTCACTTTGTCAAAATCAGAGTTAAAATCCAACGTTCTGCCTAAGTTGTGTTGTGCCGCTTGCCTGCGTGCAGCAGAGTGTTGCCTCGTCCTGCTTAACCTCACACACCTCCCCTGGGACCTCACAGCGGGCCAGCACAGTCTGCCGGCCTTGACCATTCCTCCAGACACCCGTGTACCTCTGCTGCTTTCCAGACTTCCACGCCTCCTCTCCCACATCCACTTGTAGCTAATGAATGTGCCGCCTGCTTTTTTCTTTCTGCTATTTTCTTGGGAAAATGGAAACAAGCAAAAGAGAAGTTCACAAACTAGCTATCACATACTTACCTGGCTGCCTGTCTCCTGCTCCGCCTCCATCACTCAGTGGCGGGCTCAGCACTCAGAGGTGAGCTCTGGGGGCATCTCTCCAAAGCACCTGATTGCAGCCTGTCTCACCTCCGTGAGAACAGTGCCCCAGCTCTTCTGCCTCTCTCCTCCATCGGTTTTTTCTTGTTAGTGGATCCTTCACATGAAAAAGTATAAACTTGTTGTCATTTCTTCCACTTTGCTCCGCTCTCTAACCCATTTTTTTGCTCCTGTTTGCAATGAAAATGAAGGCGTTGTCTCTATTTGCTAGCTCCACTTCTTCCAGTCTCTCTTTCTTTCAGCACTTTCACTGAAGTGTAGAAAACTGCACAGATAATGTATGTACAGTGTAATGAGTTAGCACAAACGTATAACTGCTGTATCAGTCAAGAAACAGAACATTACCAGCACTTTCTCCCAAAGATTACTAACCAGTTTTTCTTTTTACCCTGTGGATTTGTTTTGCCTCTTTTTGAGCTCCCATAGAATCATATACATTTTTTGTGTGAGTCCGTCTTCTTTCACTTGGTTTTGGGAGATTCATCCATGTTACTGCATATAATTGTAACTTTTCTTATGGTTCTATAAAATGCCCTTGTCTGAGAATACCATGGTTTAACCATGGATATTTGGGTTATTTCCAGTTTAGGGCCATAATGTTACCCCAAACATCATTGTGCATCACCTTTGATGCATCCATAAATGCAGTGCTGTTATGCACCTCGGAGGGGATTTGCTGGGATGTGGGCTGTGCTCGTTTTCAGCTCCAGCAGGTAACGCCAGCAGTTTGTCCAGGTGTCTGTACCCATTTACACTCTCACCAGCAGTGGGGTCCTCGCCTTCATCATCATCGACGCTTGTTATTTGGCACTCTTTTTTAAGTTTGGTCATTCTGTGGGTTTATAGTAGTGTATCTTTTTAGGGGTTTGGAGGGCTTGTTTGTACTGAGGGATGGGGGGTTGAGTGGTCTTGCTTTTTTGTTTATTTCTTACTTTTTATTGTGGAAGGTTTAAACATACAAATTTGAACATCTGAATTTATACCCATCATTCAACTTCAGTTATTAACTTATCAGTTCGTGTTTTATCTGTATGCCTATCCACCACCTTCCACCATATTATTTTGAAGCAAATCATAGGGAACACGTCATTTTGTTTGTATATATTTGTATATATTTCAGCATGTGTTTATTGAAATACGTACTATAAAAAATGTAACAACCCCATAATGTTATCAAATATTTAGTCATTGTTCAAACTTCCAGTGATCTCAAATGTCACAAATTTTGTTTTGTTTTATATTATTTATTTGAGTCTGTATTCTGATAAGGTACACACATTACGATTGGTCGATATGTCTATTAAGACTCTTCTAATATATGTTACC
This sequence comes from Balaenoptera borealis, assembly GCF_965194805.1. NCBI lineage: Eukaryota > Metazoa > Chordata > Mammalia > Artiodactyla > Balaenopteridae > Balaenoptera > Balaenoptera borealis. Next base: position 125,993,915 of record NC_138863.1, on the reverse strand, counting down.
TCCATTTCTTTTTTCCTTACAGTTTGTGTGTTGAAGAAACTTGGTCTTTTGTCCTGTAGAGTTTTCCTCTCCCCTCCCAACTCTCTCCCTGACTTTGTCGATTGCATCCCCATTCTGTTAGTTCCCTAGGGCTGCTATAACAAATTACCACAAGTTTGGTGGCTTAAAACAACAAAAGTTTATTCTCACAGTTCTGATGACTAGAAGTCTGAAGTCAACACGTCAGCAGGGTTGGTTCCTTCTGAACACTCTTGGAGGATCCACTCCATGCCTTTCTTCCAGCTTCTGGTGGCTGTTGGCAGTCCTTTGTGTTGCTTGGCCTGTGGATGCGTCACTCCAGTCTCTGCTTCCATATCCACATGGCCTTCCCTCTGTGTCTGTGTGTCTCAAATCTCCCTCTCCTTTCTGTTAAAAGGATACCCATCATTGAATTTAGGACCTACCCTAAGTCTAGAATGATCTTATCTACTTAATTACATTTGCAAAGACCCTATTTTTTTTACATTCACAAGTACCAGGGATTAGGGCTCGGATGGATCATGTTAGGGGACACAATTCAACCCACTACCCCCATCGCCTAGTTTCACTTGTTATTCTCTCCTCCACATTTTCTCTAAGTTGTTGCTTGAATCTAAAGGCTTGGTTAAATTCACTTTTTCTCCCATTTGGCAAGACTCCTTCATAAGTTGGTGGTTTAGTCTTTTTATCAGGGGAAGTATGCTGTGTGGAAGTCAGCCTTTTTGAGATGTTAGCAGTCTTATGATCAGTGTCTGCATCCATTCATGATTTGGCATTGCAAAGTGGAATGTTCTAGCCATTTTGTCTCAGACCGACTCTTCTAGCATTTGCTTGCACCACTCTGCCAAAACTAAGCGTGTCAAGATCACTTATGACTTCCACATTGCTAAGCTCCAGTAGTTAGTTGTCAGTCGGAGCCACGCGTGGCCTCTCTACTGTGTGACACAGTTGATCACTGGCTACCTTGATCAACTGTTTTCACTCAGTTCCTCAGGTCAATATAAATACATAGGTACAATAATGATTATAACTGCTAAACAGATTTAAATTTTATTTTATTTTTTAAATTTTTTATTATTTATGTTTTATATATTTATTTATTTATTTTTGGCTGCGTTGGGTCTTCATTGCTGTAGGTGTGGGCTTTCTCTAGTTGTGGTGAGGGGGGCTACTCTTAGTTGCAGTGCACGGCCCTCTCATTGCGGTGGCTTCTCTTGTTGCAGAGCACGGGCTCTAGGTGCAAGGGCATCAGTAGTTGTGGCGTGTGGGCTCAGTAGTTGTGGCTCGTGGGCTCTAGAGCACAGACTCAGTAGTTGTGGCGCATGGGCTTAGCTGCTCCGCGGCATGGGGGATCTTCCCTGACCAGGGATTGAACCCATGTCCCCTGCATTGGCAGGCGGATTCTTAACCACTGCGCCACCAGGGAAGTCCCTAAATTTTAATATTAAGTACAAAGGAGATGTGTAGGTAGAAGGTAGAAGAAACAGGTAAAAGAGTCGCAATGGTTGCTTCCTGAAGAGAGACGGGCAGGAAGCGGGGAGGCAGGGGGAAGGGATCTGCTGTATGTTATTAAAAGCATTTTAGTACTATTTGGTTTTTTAAATAATCTGCCTTCATTACTTTGATAAAATTTGAAAATCCATTAAAAAATTCCTAGCCATAGGTACACTTAGCAAATGTGTAGCTCTTGTCCTTTAATGCCGTCTGGGTTTGTCTCTTTACTCTTTCAGAATGGCAGTTCGGAAAACCCTCATTCCTCCTCAGCCTCCTGAAGTGGCTAGCCCTCGAGTGGAGAGCTCTATGCGGAGTACGTCTGGGTCGCCTAGGCCTGCAGGGTGAGCACATCATTGAGGACAGAAAAGTCTAATACATGTCGCAGACTTCACGTCATTTGCCTCTAAAAAGAACCACTAGTGTGTGCATCTGAAAGAACCACTTTCTAGCTATGAGATCTGGACACATTTCTCAACCTCTCTGATCCTTATTTACCTCATTTATGAAATGGGCATACTTATAACACCTGCCTCATAGGCTCCTTGTGTATTTAAACCACTGTGAACAGAGCCTGCCTCATAGTGAACACCCAGTTATTGTTGCTATCGAAAATGGCATCATGACAATAGTTAATACATTCTGTTTTCTTTACTCTTTATCTCCTTAATTCTAAAAGTAATATTTTGGAAAAGAAAATGAGACAATATAAAAATATTTAAGGTATAAAGAGAAAATCGTCCTATTCTCCACCCCCCTCTCCAGTCCCACTCCCCACAGTAATATTGATTGGTTAAAGTTTTGTTAAGCATCTTTCCACGTCTTTTTCTACATACACGTGTAGATAGGTTGATAGATTCTTAAAAACAGGATTTTGTTGATTGTTTTATATACTGCATTTTATACTTATATCCGTAATAGCTTACCATGTTAATATATTTAGATCTACTTCTTCATAAAGCTTCAAAAAAAAATTTATGAATGCCATGTGTGTGCCAAGTATCATTTTAGAATCTGGGGATATAAGAGTGACTGAAATAAAGTGTCCATTCTCCTTAAGCTTGCTATCTAGTGAGTGTAGAGAAATAATAAATATGTGAAGAAAAAGAAAACAGTGTAAACAGAATATAAGGGATGGGAGGAAGGGGTGGTGACTTATAGAAAGACCTCTCTGAGCAGAGGCTTTAAGAGCATGGAGGAATAAGCCACATGCTCCCTGATGTCAGACTGTGTCAGGCAGAGGAAAGAGCAGGGACTAAGACTTTGAGGCAGGAGTATTTGCAGTCACCACTTTGTGCATTAGTGCAGGAATGTGCAAATAACCACGTAAACGGAAACTGTGCATGGTTATTTATAATTGTTCTGTGACCTTAAAAACATTTGTGAAAGTATCAAAAATTCTCTTAACTGTCAGTTAAAATACATAGGGAAATGAAAAACATAGTAAAACTAAAATTTACTTAGTACACTGGAATTTGAACATCAGAAGCGCTAAGAATTAAAGTATTTTATTTCTTTCTAAAAGCTAATGAAGTGTGAATTCCCTGGCGGTCCAGGGGTTAGGGCTCCACACTTTCACTGCTGAGGGCCCAGGTTCAAACCCTGGTCGGGAACTAAGATCCCACAAGCTGTGAAGCATAGCCAAAAGAAAAAGAAAAAATAAATAAAAAAATAAAAGCTAATCAAGAGTACAGTTGGCCCTCTGTATCTAAGGGTTCCACATCTCAAGCATCCACAGGTATCCATGGATTTTGGTATCCGCGGGGGTGGATATTAAGGGACGACTGTAGTTGGAACGGTGCTTCCCTTATTCACATTGAATAACTTATGATACAGAGAGCAAGAGTCCTTCTATGCTTTGGTGAATTGTCATACTCCTTTCTAAGTTTGGGTCTGCCCTGACATTTTATCCTGTCTTTTTTTTCTTTTGGCTGCATTGGGTCTTCGTTACTGTGAGCGCGGGCTTCAGTAGTTGTGGCATGTGGGCTCAGTAGTTGTGGCGCACAGGCTTAGTTGCTCCACGACGTGTGGGATCTTCCCGGACCAGGGATCGAACCCGTGTCCCCTGCATTGGCAGGCGGATTTTTTTTTTAAAGAATTTATGCATTTATTTATTTATTTATTATTTTTTGGCTGTGTTGGGTCTTTGTTGCTGTGCGCAGGCTTTCTGTAGTTGCAGCGAGTGGGGGCTACTCTTCGTTGTGGTGTACGGGTTTCTCATTGCAGTGGCTTCTCTTGTTGCGGAGCACGGGCTCTAGGTGCGCGGGCTTCAGTAGTTGTGGCACACGGGACTCAGTAGTTGTGGTGCATGGGCTTAGTTGCTCCGCGGCCTGTGGGGTCTTCCCGGACCAGGGCTCAAACCCTTGTCCCCTGCATTGGCAGGTGGATTCTTAACCCCTATGCCACCAGGGAAGTCCGGCAGGCGGATTCTTAACCACTGCGCCACCAGGGAAGTCCCTATCCTTTGTCTTTTCAGTGTTGTAAATTATTTCCAGAAGTTCCTTAATGTGAGGTTGTTGCCAGCATCACTCCCAGGGACATCTTTATCCTTTTATCAAACCATCTGCCTTAACTAATCCTTGGAATCTGGGTGCACGTTCCACGGCAGCATCTTTATCTGTGCTCGCAGCTTCACCAGATAGCTTACATTAATCAAATTAATGCTGACTGTTGAAAAAATGAATCCAGCCTTTATTGGCTGTAAAAGGTTTTGGTTTTTTTGGTTTTTTTAATCCTCCTTGTAATTTCCATCTTCTTTCAATGTGGCAGTTAATTCAACACTTTGGTCTGAGTGATTGGGTTGTTGTGGGGTTTTTTTTACAGTCTTCAATCCAAAATGGAAGTAAATACTCCGTTTCACTATAGTGGCTTACTGATCCTACTGCAGTTTCAACTAAAAGATGGTATGAAGTGACTTTACCACCTTTTTTATATTCATTGGACTTTCTCAATGTGGTCCATGCCATAGCTTCGTACAAGCCTAGGTCTCATCCTAAATTATCTTTGCTGTTACCATTTTCAGATCTTCTAATCACATCCCATTTTACTTCTAGATTTGTCACATTTTTTTCCTGCGTTTTCATCACTGTTGGCCAGTTCTCTTTCAGTCTTTCATTTTTGTAAAATTTCACCTGGGTTTATCACTAGGAAACTAGACAGCACAACTACACACTTTGCTGTCTGCATGAACTGAGCAGTAGATGTGCAGTCATCATCCAGTCAGCAACATCCTGCAGAAGAAGTGATGTGCGATGTGCATGTCTGTGAGTTACAGAGTGATTTGTGGACTGAAGAGCTAGTAGCAAAGGTTGCACTTTGTGAAGTTACTCACAATTAATAAATATACTCTAGTAACTGGAATTCGAACAGTGTTGGCGGGGGACTTGGGGAATACAGTTACACGTATGTATGTGAAAGTCACACATATCAGTGTTGTGCGAAGTAAGCACTGTCTGTGTATTAGGAATGAACAAGGAGCAGCAAGGGAGAGCAGCCTAGAACGAGGGGCAGGGTTGTACAAAATAGTTCAGAGATAACAATGAGACCCAGATTATGTATACAGGGCTTTGTGGGCCATTCAAAATCTTTTGGATTTTGTTTTGAGTGAGACAGGAGTGCCATCAGAGGGCTAAGGCATAGGAGTGACATGATTTGACTTATTTCTAAAAGGATTGCTCTGGCTGCTGTGCTGAGAATCAACTGCAAGAAGACAAGAGTGGAAGCAGTGAGACCAAGTAAGAGATGATAAAACCTTAGACTCTCTTAATGGCTTGGACCAGCATGGAGGTAGTAAATGTCTTCAGAAGAGTTCAGGTTCGCAATATGTATTGAAGGTACAGCTGTCGGAATTTTCTAACTGAGTGGAGACAAAGGGAAGGAGGCAATGATAGCTACCAATTTTTGCCTGAGCAACTACAGATAAGGAATTACCCTTTCTGAAGTGAGAAATAGCAAGGGGGAAATCAGGAGTTTACTTTTAGATATTTTAGTTTGAGATATCCAAGTGGTTAAACACACCCAAGTGGAGATGTCACGTGCATAGCTGGATATATATTTCTGAAGTATGTACAATTCTGGAATTGAAGATGGAGGTCCATGCTGATGATTAAGATTTGGGAATTAAAGCAGGTACCGGCATACCTTGTTTTGTGGCGCTTCACAGATACTGCATTTTTTACAAATTGCAGGTTTATGGCAACCCTACATCAAGCAACTCTATCAGTACCTTTTTTTTTTTTTTTTTTTCAGCATTTGCTTACTTTGTGTCTCTATGTCACATTTTGGTAATTCTCACCGTATTTCAAACTTTTTTGTTATTGTTATATCCGCTATAGTGATCTGTAATCAGTGATTTCTGATGTCACTGCTGTGAGTCCCTGAAGGCTCAGATGACGGTTAGCTTTTTATAGCAAAAAAATATTTTTTACAATTAAGGCATGTATATTGTGTTTTTTTAGGCATAATGCTGTTGCACACTTAATAGACTACAGTATAGTGTAAACATAACTTTTACATACACTGAGCGACCAAAAAATTTGTGTGACTCGCTTTATTACGATATTCATTTTATTGCAGTGGTCTGGAGCCAAGCCTGCATTATCTCTGAGGTATGTTGTATGTATGCTTTAACACCATGAGAGTGGAAAAGCTCCCATTGACAGTGAGTATAAATAGAGAAGTGGTACAAGGACCACACCTTAGGACATAACCATCTTTAGAGGTCAGGAAAGTGCAAAGCCAGAAAAGGAGACTGTATTCCTGTACTGTGTGATGTTCCCAGATAGGCTGGTGCCATAATTAAGTCCTCAGTTAATGAACATTTAAGTTATTTCCATTTATCACTGTAATAAACATTACTACAGTGAATCTCATTATCTATCATTGAGCCTCGTTGCAAACATTTCTCAGGGATAGATTTCTGGAAGTAGCATTGATGGGTCAAAGTAAACGTGCAGTTTAAATTCTGATTTCCAATCACTCTACCTTTTTACATCCCATTTCCTGCACACCAGATATTAAATTTTGCAAACGTAATACACTTATTTTCAGTTGTTTAAGATTTTTTTTTTAAAACAAAGCAGCATATGGAGTTACTTTTAAAGTGGTAGAAAAAAAGTAGTTCATGAAGGTGAAGAGCACACTGTGATGTATCAATACAAAAGTTTATCCCTTGTGAGCAAAATGTGCAGAAACTTGGGTGAGGAGGGGCTGTTGCAGACTCTTTCCTGGGCTTAGTATGGTTCAGAGAAGTTGTGGGGTGGGCCCCACACAGGCACCCAGGCTGGCCTTTATTTGCAGTTGGCAGTCTGTGTCTGTGGCACCTGAAAGAAGAGAGTATTTGGATTGTGAAAAACAACCAGCTGAAAGAGCAGTTTTCCTACCCTCCCACGCCCAAGGAGTCTCACGTAAATGGCTGTTTCTTGGAATAGCCCAACTCATTTACCGACGAGTAATAACAGAAGGATTGATGGGAAAATAAGTTTAAAAAGTAGGAAAAAAGCAACAAAATATACTAGTTGGTTCACTGAGAACACGCACCAGAAAAACATTTACAGGGGACAGATGAAATTTATAACAGAATATTTGACTGTGAATAGAAATTACTTAACAAAATAGCCACCACTTTTATGAAACATAACACAAGGATGAAATAACAAAGACTCCCAAGAATAAATGAGAAAACATAAAGAGATGACACATGAGTGGACAGAATTCAGTAAAGATCTAGAAGAAACCATCACAGAATGAAGTACAGTTAAAACAGAAAACAGTGTAGGCATAGAGGATGGAAATGAAAAAAGTAAACAAAAATTTTAAAAGAAACAAAACGAAAACCATACAGAACACGCTGTGATACAAGTAAGATCAAACATATACATGTCAACGTCTCTGAAATCAATATATAACTTTAAATTGACTGCATGTTAATATCCTATCATTAAATAATGTATTTTTAAGTTGTTCACAAAATATTGGTGTATTGTATGGTGTTGGCAACTTAGATTCAATGAAATACTGAAATAGAGTGGTGTTGTGTAGAGATGGTAGTGGGTAGAGTGCAGTTGCTGAGTTGCATTGTACATGTATATTTTTAGTTTTATAAGAAACCTCCAGGGCTTCCCTGGTGGCGCAGTGGTTGGGAGTCTGCCTGCGAATGCAGGGGACACGGGTTCGTGCCCCGGTCTGGGAGGATCCCACATGCTGCGGAGCAACTAAGCCCGTGCGCTGCAGCTGCTGAGCCTGCGCTCTGGAGCCCGCGAGCCACAACTACTGAAGCCCCCGCGCCTAGAGCCGGTGCTCTGCAGCAAGAGAAGCCACCGCAATGGGAAGCCTGCACACTGCAGCGAAGAGTGGCCCCCACTCGCCACAGCTAGAGAGGGCCTGTGTGCAGCAACAAACACCCAACACAACCAAAAATAAAAATAAATAAATACATAAATGAATAAAAATAAATTTATAAAAAAAAAAAAAAAAGAAACCTCCAAACTGTTTTCCAGGGTAACTGGACCATTTAAAATTCATACCTGCAACATAGGAGATCCTTTTATTATACAACCCTGCTAAACTCATTTATTAGTGTTAGAAGGTTTTTTGTAGAAATAGCTACTCCACATTCTTTCCTGCACTTGGTATCTTAGGGTATTATATTTTCACCATTCTGATATGTGTGTGGTCGTATATCATCAAAGCTTTCTTTGCATGTCTCTAATGGCTAATAGTGTTGAACATTTTCTTGTGTGCTTATTAGCCATCTGAATATTTTCTTTAGCAAATTGTTCATTATTCATGTGTTGTGCCCATTTTTAATGGGATTATTTGTTTTCTTAGTGTTGAGTTTACAGACTTCTTTATATTTTCTAAATATAACTCCTTTATTAGATACGTGTTTTGTTTTCATTTTTTTAACCATCTTAAGTGTATATTTCAGTGGTATTAAGCATATTCCCAGTGCTGTGCAACCAATCTCCAGATATTTTTCATCTTGCAAAACTGCAGCGGTATACCTGTTTTACAGCAACTCCCCATTGTCTCTCATTTCAGCCCCTGGAAACCACCATTCTGCTTTCTTTTTCAGTGAATTTGACTACTCTGGGTAGCGCATATAAATGGAGTCCTACAGTACGGTCACCCCTCGGTACCCTCTCGGGGCATTGGTTCCATGACCTGCGCCCCTGCATATATCAAAATCCGTGGAAGTTCAAGTCCCTTATATAAAATGGCATAGTATTTTCATGTAACCTACGCATCTCCAGATTACTTACAATACCTAATACAATGTAAATGCTGTGTAAATAGTAGCTAGCATGCACCAAGTTCAAGTTTTGCTTTTTGGAACTTTCTGGAATTTTTTGTCTCTAAATATTTTCCATTCACTGCTGGTTGAATCTGCAGATGTGGAGCCTGCGGGTATAGAGGGCCGACTGTATTTTTGTGATTGGCTTATTTTACTTAGCATAATATTCTCAGATATATGCAGTATGTGCTTTGCAGATATATTTTTCAGGCTCTGCCTTGTCTTTTCAATCTCTCAAAATGGTCTTTAGCAAAGCAAAAGTTTTTAATTTTGATGAAGCCCGATTTATCAGTTTTTTGTGCTTTTGGTATCATACCTAAGAACTCCAGTCATAAAAGTTTTATAGTTTTACATTTTTACATTTAGATTTATGATCCTTGTTTAGTTCATTTTTGTATATGGTGTGAGGTTTTGGTCAATATTGAATTTTTTGCCTATATAAGTCCTGTTGCTTGGGGCCTTGAACTTGAGGGGTATTATCTTGTGTTGCTTTTGATATTCTAAATTTTCAGCAGTAGTATATAAATTTTCAGCAGCAGCAATATAAATCAGTAAAGCTTTACAGCTGTCAAATGAAATATTTTACTTAAAAAAAATGTTTGAGAAGAATTTGTAATGACATCGATGACTTCTTATAAAACTGAAAAAAGTAGAATATACATTTTTGAAGACTGTATTTGTAGTTACTTTAGATGTCTGGAGTATTTCTGGTAAAACATACTGGAATGTTGTGGTGACCCTGGGTAGAGGGCTGGGTGTTGGAAGTGGAGGGGAGTTATTCTCAATTTGTATTCTTTTCGATCTTTTCCATGTGCATGAGTTTCCTGTTTTATAAGAAGTAGGTTTACAAATGACATATGAAGTGTGAGTATAGTTGTTACTAAAAAAAAAAAAAACCTCCTAAGGCAACATACACAGTAATGGAGGGAAAAATACACTAATGTAATGAAAATTGGTTGTCTTTCAGTGATGTGACTTTGATTTCTTTAAAATGTTCTTTTTTTTCCTAAGTTAATTTTATTACTGCCTATAAAAACGATGGGGATGGTTCTGAAACTTGAATTCCCTTTAAAAGTTACCTTAAAGTTCAACTTTTAAAATCAAGGAATAGAGTTTTAGTTGTGCTGTGTGTTGTACAAAAAGAATTGGACAAATATTCACCTTCTGAGATGATGCAGGTTAAGGCAATTTTTTGTGTTTGCTACCTCATCTTTGCTTTCGTGTTTCAGTGCCAAACCCAAGTCAGAGATCCACGTATCGATGGCCACTCCAGTCACTGTGTCTATGGAGACCATGTCCAATCAAAATAACGATCAGCCCACTGTTGCAGTCCCACCCACCGCTCAGCAGCCTCCACCAGCCATTCCGACTATGATTGCAGCAGCTAGCCCCCCGTCACAACCAGCGGTTGCCCTTCCAACCATTCCTGGAGCAGTTCCCGTCACTCCACCCATCACCACCATTGCCACTGCCCCTCCACCGCCAGTGGCTGTGGGCAGCAGTCTCTCCTCTGTTTTGGGCCCTCCTGTACCTGAGATAAAAGTTAAAGAAGAAGTGGAACCAGTGGACATCATGAGGCCAGTTTCTGGTAAGTTCATTCACAGTATACTCTTTGCTGGCAGTTGCTTCTTCCCCTTTTCCTAACTCTCCTCAGAGTCCAAACTCTTGTGTGACCCTCAGCCAGGAAGCCTGACACCTTGATGCCCATTTGAAATTTGTATTTCATTAGTTTTTAATAGATAGAAGAAAGCATTTACGCTCCTTTTGAAAACTAAAACCATATTGCTGCCCTTTTGTAGTTAATTTTCTAACCAAAATCATGAAAAAGATTATTATTTCCCCAAGAATATCTTTAAACATAGCTTCTTGTATTCATTAAGAAAATATTGCCATGTAAAAGGGGTTCACAATACAATCATAGCTAAGTGCTGATTAGTTTACAGTGTATTCCCTGCCAGTTTTTGTTGCCTTGTGTATGCAATAAAGTAAGATTTGTGTTGTAGAAAGTAGTCTCTTAATAAATTTATTTGTGATTAGTAAAATCTCAAAACTACCATTACCCCCTCCCTCTTCTCAACTCTAAACTTCTAGTTTGTAGAAGGCAGGTCACTAAAAAAGTTTTCTTTTTGTTTGTTTGGTTTTCTGTTATTTTAATAACTTATGTGGAATCTTATTTTTCCTGACTACAAAAGTAACATTCAGTGTATGAAATTTATAAAATACAGACAAAGCCAAAGTGGAAAACAAGTCAGTTTGTCCCATAGTTACCCAGTATTACTCTCTTACCATTTCGGCATGAAGGCCCCCATCTCCCATGCCATCTGTTCAGTTATGAGGTGTGGTCATGCTGTGTCTACAGTTTTTAAACCTGCTGTGTATTTATTTGCTTATTTATTTTCATTTTATTATGCCAGGAAATATCCTTCTATGGCACCCATATTTAGCCTCAGCACTTCAGTTGAAAGGTACTGTGGATAACCCTGGAAGGGAAAGGAAATGGTCTCACTTTTGCTGTTCATCTGCTCTTTCAACGTTCTGGATACTTCCTCTTAACCTCTCGGTACTAGGAAGTTGGCAGTAGTCCTTCCTCAAACCGTAAGGCTCTGCACCGGCCTTTGTCCTGTAGGGCTCGTCACCAGGCACTGATGATGCAACCTTGTACAAAACAAGCACAACTCCATCCTGTTGGAGCTTACCTTCTAGCAAGGGCGACAGATGATAAAATGAAGTAGAGACAAAATATAAGGGAAAGTTAGGGCTGGAGCTGTGATTTTTAAGAACGTTTTAAAGGGAAGGCCTTACTGAGGAAATGATATTTGCACAGAGACATTAAAGAGATGAAATGCTGGCCATGAGGATATCTGGAAAAAGATCATTTCAGACCAAGAGAGCAGTAAATGTAAAAGCCTGGTGTGCTCAAAGAATAGCAGAGGCAACAGTAGATGGAGCTCAGTAAGTGAGGGGAGCAGGATAGACAAGTTCAGAGAAACAGGGTCAAGACTGTGAGAGCCTGTGGGCCACTGTAAGGCCTTCGGCTTTGCTGAGGGAGGTGGGAGCTATTAGAGGGTTCCGAGCAGAAGAGAGACTTGAGCTCACTTCCATTTTTAACAGACCACTCTGGCTGCTCTGTGGGAAAAAGACTGGGAACAAGGGTGGAATTAAGGAAGTGTGTTTAGAGGCTGCTGCGTTAATTGCAGGGACCAGTGAAGGTTTCAGCCAGGGTAGTAGCAGTACCAGTAGTATGAAGTGGTGAGAGTCTAGATATATTATTGAAGTAGAACTGAGAGGATTTCTTTATTAAGATGGAATGTTGTGTGTGAGGAAGGGCATCAGAGGCAGCTATAAAGTTTTTGGTCTTAGTGTATGGAAGCATAGCGTTGCTGGCAGCTGAGGTAGGGGAGGGTGCAGGGGGACTCCATTGTGTAGGGAGAGATGAGGAGTTAGTTTTTAATCTTATCCATTAAGTTAGATCTTAATGGATAAGATCATCTGAGGAATGAGCGCCGATAAAAAAACGGAAGCAGTTGTGAACTGAGCCGTGGGGCACTGCAGCATCTTGAGGAGGGAGAGGAGGCCGAAGCTAGCAAAGGGGAGACTAAGTGGAGGGGCCAGAGTGATCGGGACAAAGCATGGAGCATGAGGTCCTAGAAAGCCAGGACAAGGGTCACGACTGATGAGAGATCAAGTAAGGTAAGCACTGAGCAGGACCGTTGGATTTAGCAATACGAAGGTCATGCAGATCTTGAGAAGAGCAGTTTCCACGTCATGATATTGGCCACAGCATGATGGGGAGTGGGTTCAAGAGAAAGCTGGGAAATAACTATTAGAGACAGTGAGTATAAACAGCACTTGAAGAGTTTGTTATAAAGCGCTAGAAAAAAGAAGGGCAATATCTGAAGGGAAATGATGCCAGGGAGAAGTTACTTTTAAGACAGGACAAATGAGTTTTGTATGTTAATGGGAGTGATCCAATAGAGGGGAAAGAAGTGATGATGCAGGAAAAAGAGATGACTTCCTGGAGCGATGTCTGAGGAGGTGAGAGTGGGTGGGACCTATTGTGTATGTGAAGGAATCTGTGTCTGCTGAAATCACAGAGAGAAAGGAAGTGCCTGGTCACAATGCATGTAAGTGGGTATAGCTGGTGGGAATTTATGGACATTTCCTTCTGATTATTTCTGTGTTTTCCAGTAAGATAGAAAGCAGGGTCATAGCTGAGGGTCAGGGTGGTATAGGAGGTGTTGAGGGTGAATGGACTTGGCAGATGCGGGAGGATCGTCCAGCAGCAAGGGCCTGCTCGAGGCCAGCGAGCATGCTAACAGGACACCTGTGCCCGTTGCTGTGTGTTTTTCTCTGGCTACACTCAGCTGCACAGGTGCAAACTGGTTGGAGAGTTGGATTTAGCCTGTTGTGCTTTTTGCTCAGTGAGTACAATGAAGCAAAAGAAAGGACAATAAATGAATAAAGTGAATAAAATTGATGGGAGAATTAAAACCCAGTGATATGAGAGAGTGGACATTTGAGGGATGAGTGACAGCAAATAAGTGGTATGATTAATGGATAATAGTTCCTAATGGGGTCTAGGAATTGTTGGAGGTAAGTTACTAAGAGAAGAGACCTAGAAAGATAGTTGGGCTATCTTTGGGCTGGAAAGTCAGGTGCTAGAAATTGAGATGTGATGACAGAGTGAAGGGTATGACTGTTGAGAGTGGGTGGCTGAGGAAGGGTGGAGGGAAAGGATAGGCCAAGGATATATGGTATAGAAGAGTTGAGGAGAACTTTCTCATGCTTTGCGAGTCCCCAGGTACATGATCCATACAAGCCCAAACAAATGATGTTAACTTTGTACTAAGCATGCTGCTTATCTGGGGGCAGTGGACTGTGGTAGTCAAGTAGTCCAGGCTCCGAAGCCAGACTGCCTCTGTCAGCTCCCAGCTGTCCCACTTCCTACTAGTGTGATTTGTGCCACGTTTTCTCATCTTTAAATTGGGGCATAATATAATGCCTACTTACTCAGATTACTTTTAAGATTATATGAGTTAATGGGTTATCTCCTAGAAATCAATGCTCAAAGGCTTGAAAAACAGTGGCTTGAACATGTAAGGTTTTATTGTCTCCCTTGAAGCGAATCCTGAGGCAGACAGCCCAGGCATGGTATGTGGACTCCATAAAATCATTAGGGATCCAGGCTCCTATCACCCCTAGCATTTGACCCTCATGCTCTTGATTCAAGATAGCTGCCGGAACTCCAGCTATCCCATCTGAGTTCCAGGGTCACAGGAAGAAGACGAGTGGGTCATGCCTTCTTTCTTTTAAGGAAACTTCTTAGAAGTGCTACAGAGCACTTGTATTTTCATTTCAAAAGGCCACAATGAACTGTAAGGGAGACTAGTAAATATGGTCTTCCAGCCAAATGACAGTGTGCCCATTTCAAAGTGAGGGGTGCTCGTGCTAAGGGAGGTGAAGATGTGCGGTATTAGAAAGCAGTTGGCAGCCTCTGCCACAGTTGGAGTGCTTAGCGTGGTGCTGGGCATGTCAGAGGACTCCATAAATGTTAGCTCTCTTTCCTGTCTTCCTCATCTTTCTCACTGATGGAAATCAAGTGACACTTTCCACTGTGTTTGGGCTCTCATGCATGTGTGCACCCTTTTTCCTATGACAGCAGTTCCCCCCCTGGCTACCAACAGTGTGTCTCCGTCTCTTGCATTGCTGGCTAACAACCTGTCCATGCCTACAAGTGACCTACCACCCGGTGCTTCGCCAAGGAAAAAGCCTCGGAAGCAGCAGCACGTGATTTCAACAGAAGAAGGGGATATGATGGAGACAAACAGCACTGATGATGAGAAGTCCACTGCCAAGAGTCTTCTGGTGAAGGCAGAGAAGCGCAAGTCTCCTCCCAAGGAGTATATCGGTAATGCTCACTTGAGCTAAATTTTGTCACGAGAAGCTTCCCACTTAAGTCAGGGGTCCATCCCTGAGGCTGTTTACATAGCCAGATTTCACTTACGGCTCACCTGCAGGAATTGTACCAGGAAGATTTTTGCAAATAGATAGTAAGCTATTTAATGTCTTCTTTTTCTTCTCTTTTGAATAGATGAAGAAGGTGTGAGGTATGTCCCAGTGCGTCCAAGACCTCCCATTACTTTGCTCCGTCACTATCGGAACCCCTGGAAAGCTGCATACCACCACTTTCAGCGGTACAGTGACGTCCGGGTCAAAGGTCAGTTTCCCCAGAAATGTTCGGTGTTAACACTTGCAATGGGTCTTTCACTCAGCTATATTGAAATCACAGTAGAATAGAAAAACAGAATCACAGTTTCCCAGTTTCAAAAAGAACCATAAGTTTTTGTTATAAAATCTCAAGACTTTATTGTTTAACTTAGACAGACTATACAGTTGAGCATAAAATTTGGAAAATTATCCTTTGCTTCAGAAAGCTATGTGTACTTTACTGGAAACACAGTCTAATGAATAAATGACAACATGTGTTGCCACTCCCCAGGTGGTCACAGATGACCTCTTCAGCCCTCAAAGTAGTTGAGGAAGAGCTATACTAGACTGTTATTGGACATGGTCCACAGTAGTTCCAGGATGCTCAGATATACATGTGTGATAAGCCCCAGGAAGTGTATTTTCCAAAAGACCTTTTGTTCTACATATGTGAAGCTCTTGGAATGGTCCAGTGCAAGCACTCAGTGAATGTTTTTGTGGTTTTGAACTTGAGAATAACATTCTCATAAACCCACTTATAATAAAAATGTCTGATAGTACTTTGCAAATATCTGCAAATATTTCTATGGATAGACTTCGTGTCATTAATCTCAAGTATAATCATTGCACAGAGAAGTGTAAGTTTTCAGGGAATTGGTCATATTTCCCATTCCCTCAAATAAACTTTACTTGGAAGCTTCCTTGAAGCCTCAAGATGAGTCTGAGTTGGATGGTACTGACTAATGCCTATCAGCAGGAGTGAAGGTCCTGACAGTTCACTATCTGAATGGAAGTACAGAGGTGGCTGCACTGCCCAGTTTTTCTTCCTCACAAGTACACCCTGAGGATTGAAAAGAGGGTGAGATTTCGAAAGAGAAATCAGAGAATGTTGGCCTTTGGTGGAAGCAGGATATGAGCCACCAAACATTTCTTCACACCACAGGAATTCCATATTGTAGCGGGAAAATATTTACAGTTTTCCCTGGTAACATTTTAAGCCATAAAAGATTTTTATTGCTTATTGGAACTCACTCTTCAAAAGCTATCTATCTCAAGAAAGATTATTTGACAGCTGAAAATGCTGATGATTCCTAAATCTTCTGTTTGGATATGTACATATTAATCACCTTGTGCCAAGTCTCTTGACTATTAAACTTTAATTGAACTGTTTTGCCTAAGCTTTAAAGTCATATTCATACAAAGAAATAAAGATGGAGTACTAAAAACAGGTAATTCACAGGGAGGAAAGAAAAGAGAAATAGGAGAATAAGAAGCACAGAAAACAAATAATAACATGGCAGGCTTAGCCTTACATATCAGTAATTACCTTAAATGTAAATAGTCTGAAAGTACCAATTAAAACACAGATGGGCAGAGAGGATTAAAAAAAAAGATCCAACTATATTATGTCTGTAAGAAACTTCAGATACAGTGAGTCAGTAGAGTGACAGTAAAAGGGTGGGAAAATATGTACAATGCAAAAACTAATCAAAAAACAAGAGTAGTTATAGTAATATCAAATAAAAGTAAACTTCAGAGGAAAGGAAATTACTAGAAATGAAAAAAGGCATTACATACTGATTAAAAATATATAGGCAACAAAAATCGAGAGCTTCAGAATATATGAAGCAAAAACAGCTGAAAGGAGTAGTAGGCAAATGTGCAGTCATAGTTAGAACTTCAACACCCTCTTCTCAGTAGTTGATAGAAGTACTTGATAGAAAATCAGCAAGGATATACAAGAAGTGAACACCACGAACCAACATCTAGTAGACATTGTAGGACACTCGAACTGCGGCAGAATACATACTCTCTCAAGTGTACACAGAACATACAAAGACAGACCATATTTAGGTTCATAAACCTCAACGAATTAGGGAGAATTGAAGTCATACAGAAAAATATAAAGTATCTTCATTGACCATAATGGAATCAAACTAGAAACCAGTGACAGATAAAACCTCCAAGCCATGGATTAAGCAAAACACTTCTAAATAATGGGTCAAAGAGGAAGTCTAAAGGGAAGTTTCTAAAAATACTTAAAACTGAATGAAAATAAAAACAACATACCAAAATATGTGGAAGGCAACTAAAGCAGTGCCAACAGGAAAATCTATAGCACTAAATGTTTATATCAAAACAGAGGAGGAAATATCTCAATCTCAGTTTCTACATCAAAAAACGAGAAAAAGAAGAACAACATAAACTCAAAGCAGGTACAAGGAAGAAAACAGTGAAGATAGCAGAAATCAGTGAAATTGAAAACAGAAAATAAAATGAAAAAGCTAATTCTTTAAAAGAAAAATCAATAAAATAAATCTCTAGCAAGACTGAAGAAGGTAGAAGAGAGAGAACGTAAATCATGAATATGAAGAAGGAAACAGGAGAGACAGCACTGCAAACATCTGCAGACAACAACCGTACGCTTACTGCATATGCAAGCATGGCAACAAACAGTGCTTGACACATGATATTCTGTGTCAGAGATTATTTAGCTCAAGATGGCAGAGTAGAAGGATGTGAGCTCAACCCTTCTTAAAAAAACACCAAAACCACAACTAACTGCTGAACAACCATCAACAACAAAAAAAAGCACTAGAACCTACCGAAAAAGGTAGCCTACATCCAAAGACGAAGAAGCCACAGTGAGATGGTAGGAGGGGCGCAATCGCTATAAAACCAAATCCCATACCCGCCAGGTGGGCAAGTCACAAACTGGAAAACAGTTATACCACAGATGTTCTCCCACAGGAGTGAAAGTTCTGAGCCCCACATCAGGCTTCCCAGCCTGGCAGTCTGACAACAGAAGGAGGAGCCCCCAGAGAATCTGGCTTTGAAAGCCAGCAGGGTTTGATTGCAGAAATTCCACAGGACTGGGAGAAACAGAAACTCCAATCTTGGAGGGTGCACACAAGGTCCCATGCACACCAGGACCCAGGGGTAAAAAGCAGTGACCCCATAAGAGACGGGCAGACCTACCTGCTAGTATTGGAGGGTCTCCTGCAGAGGTGGGGGATGGCCATGGCTCACTACAGGGACAATGACACCAGCAGCAGCAGTTCTGGGGAGTACTCATTGGCGTGAGCCCTCCCAGAGGCCACCATTAGCCCTACCCAACAGCCTGTAGGCTCCATGCTGGAACACCTCAGGCCAAATGACCAACAGGGCAGAACACAGCCCCACCCCTCAGCAGACACGCAGCTTAAAGTCTTCCTGAGCATGGCCCTACCCACCAGAGGAACAAGACCCAGCTCCACCCACCACTGGGCAGGAACCAGTCCCTCACATCAGGAAGCCTGCACAAGCCTAATCTAGCCTCATCCACCAGAGGGCAGACAGCAGAAGCAAGAACTACAATCCTGCAGCCTGCGGAATTGAAACCACAATTACAGAAAGTTAGACAAAATGAAACAGCAGAGGAATATGTCACAGATGAAAGAACAAGGTAAAAACCCCAGAAGAACAACTAAGTGAAGTAGAGATAGGCAACCTACCAGAAAAAGAATTCAAAATAATGATAACGAAGGTGAGCCAAGACCTCGGAAAAAGAATGGAGGCAGAGATCGAGAAGATGCAAGAAATGTTTAACAAAGACCCAGGAGAACTAAAGAACAAACAGAGATGAACAACACAATAACTAAAATGAAAATTACACTAGAAGGAATCGATAGCACAATAACTGAGGCAGAAAAATGGATAAGTGACCTAGAAGACAAAATGGTATAAATCACTGCCATGGAACAGAATAAAGAAAAAAGAATGAGAAGAAATGAAGACAGTCTGAGAGACCTCTAGGACAACATTAAATGCACCAACATTTGCATTATAGGGGTCCCAGAAGGAGGAGAGAGAAAGAACCTGAGAAAATATGTGAAGAGATAATAGCTGAAAACTTCTCTAACATGGGAAAGGAAACAGTCAACCAAGCCCAGGAAGCGCAGAGTGTCCCAGGCAGAATAAACCCAAAGAGGAACACGCTGAGACATAGTAATCACATTGACAAAAATTAAAGGCAAAGAAAAATATTAAAAGCAACAACAGAAAAGCAATAAATAACATACACAGGAACTCCCATGAAGTTATCAGCTGATTTCTTAGCAGAAACTTTGCAGGCCAGAAGGGAGTGGTGAGATATATTTATAGTGAGGAAAGGGAAGAACCTACAACCAAGATTACTCTACCCAGCAAGGCTGTCATTCAAATTCGACAGAGAAATCAAAAGCTTTACAGACAAGCAGAAGCTAAGAAAATTCAGCACCACCAGACCAGCTTTGCAACAAGTTCTAAAGGAACTTCTCTAAGTGAAAAAGAAGAGACCAAAACTACTATAGAAACAAGAAAATTACAATTGGAAAAGCTCACCAGTAAAGGCAAACATGCAGTAAAGGTAGGAAATCATCTGCACACAATATGATATCAAAACCAGCAAAATTGTGAGAAGAGGAGAGCACAAATGCAGGATGTTGGAAATGCATTTGAAATTAAAAGACCAGCAACTTAAAACAATCTTATTTATATATAGACTGCTATATCAAAACTTCATGGTAACCGCAAACTGCAAATCTACAATAGATACACAAAAAAGGAATCCAAACACAACATCAAATCACAAGGGAAGAGAACAAAGAGGAAGGGAAGAAAAACCACCTGCAATAACAAATCCAAAACAGTTAACAAAATGGCAGTAAGAACACACATATCGATAATTACCTTAAATGTAAACAGATTAAATACTCTAACCAAAAGACATAGACTGGCTGAATGGATACAAAAACAAGACCTGTATATATGCTGTCTACAAGAGACCCACTTCAGATCTAGAGACACGTACAGAATTAAAGTGAAGAGATGGGAAAAGGTATTCCATGCAAATGGAGATCAGAAGAAAGCTGGAGTAGCAATACTCATGACAGACAAAATAGACTTTAAAATAAAGACTATTACAAGAGACAAAGAAGGACACTACATAATGATCAAGGGATCAATCTAAGAAGATATAATAGTTGTAAATAGATATTCACTCAACATAGGAGCACCTCAATATATAAGGCGAATATTAACAGCTGTAAACGGAGAAATTGACAGTAACATAGGACTTTAACACCCTGATTTCAAAAATGAACAGATCATCCAGACAGAAAATCAGTAAGAAAATACAGGCCTTAAATGACACATTAGACCAGATGGACTTAATTGATATTTTTAGAGCATTCCATACAAAAGCAGCAGAATACATATTCTTCTCAAGTGCACATGGAACATTCTCCAGGATAGATTACATCTTGGGTCACAAATCAATCCTCAGTAAATTTAAGAAACTGAAATCATATCAAGCATCTTTTCCAACTACAACGCTATGAGATTAGAAATCAACTACAATAAAAAACTGCAAAAACCACAAGCACGTGGCGGCTAAACAATATGCTACTAAACAACCAATGGGTCACTGGAGAAATCAAAGAGGCAATCAGAAAATACCTAGAGACAAATGAAAACGAAAACACAATGATCCAAAACCTATGGGATGCAGCAAAAAAAGTTGTAAGAGGGAAGTTTATAGCAATACAATCTTAGCTCAGGAAACAAGAAAAATCTCAAATAAACAATCTAACCTTATACCTAAAGCAACTAGAGAAAGAAGAACAAACAAAACCCAAAGTTAGAAGAATTCATAAAGATCAGAGCAGAAATAAATGAAATAGAGATGAAGAAAACAATAGCAAAGATGAGTGAAACTAAAAGCTGGTTCTTTGAAAAGATAAACAAAATTGATAAACCTTTAGCCAGACTCATCAAGAAAAAAAAGGAGAGAGCTCAAATCAGTAAGATTAGAAATGATAAAGGAGAAGTTACAACTGACACCACAGAAATACAAAGGATCATAAGAGACTACTACATGCAACTATATGCCAATAAAGTGGACAACCTGGAAGAAAGACAAATCCTTAGAAAGGTACAATCTTCCAAGACTGAACCAGGAAAAAATAGAAAATATGAACAGACCAATCACAAGTAATGAAATTGAAACTGTGATTTAAAAACTCCCAACAACAAAAGTCCAGGACCAGATGGCTTCACAGTTGAATTCTATCAAACATTTAGAGAAGAACTAACACCTATCCTTCTGAAACTGTTTCAAAAAATTGCAGAGGAAGGAATACTCCCAAACTCATTCTATGAGGCCACCATCACCCTGATACCAAAACTAGACAAAGATACCACAAAAAAAGAAAGTTACATACAGGCCTATATCACTGATGAACATAGACGCAAAAATCCTCAACAAAATACTAGCAAACCGAATCCAGTAACACATTAAAAAGGGTCATACACCATGATCAAGTGGGATTTATCCCCGGGATGCAAGGATTTTTCAGTATCTGCAAATCAATCCATGTGATACACCATATTAACAAATAATTGAAGAATAAAACTTATATGATCATCTCAATAGGTGCAGAAAAGGATTTTGACAAAATTCAACACCCATTTATGATAAAAACTCTCCAGAAAGTGGACGTAGAGGGAACATACCTCAACATACTAAAGACCATATATGACAAACCTACAGCTAACATCATACTGAATGGTGAAAAGCTGAAAGCATTTCCTGTAAGGTCAGGAGCAAGACAAGGATGTCCACTCTTGCTACTTTTATTCAACATAGTTTTGGAAGTCCTAACCACAGCAATCAGAGAAGGAAAAAAAAAAAAG
The DNA here is from genome assembly GCF_965194805.1 of Balaenoptera borealis. Classification (NCBI taxonomy): domain Eukaryota; kingdom Metazoa; phylum Chordata; class Mammalia; order Artiodactyla; family Balaenopteridae; genus Balaenoptera; species Balaenoptera borealis. The sequence continues at coordinate 125,972,191 of NC_138863.1, read as the reverse complement.
TCATCCAAATTGGAAAAGAAGTAAAACTCACTTTTTGCAGATGACATGTTATTATACATAGAAAATCCTAAAGATGCTACCAGAAAACTACTAGAGCTCATCAGTGAATTGAGTAAAGTTACAGCATACAAAATTAATACACAGAAATTTGTTGCATTTCTATACACTAACAACAAAAGATCAGAAAGAGAAATTAAAGAAACAATCCCATTTACCATCACATCATAAAGAATAAAATACCTAGGAATAAACCTACCTAAGGATGCAAAAGACCTGTACTCCAAAAACTCTTAAGATGCTGATGAAAGAAATCAAAGATGACCCAACACATGGAAAGATATACTGTGTTCTTAGATTGGAAGAATCAGTATTCTCAAAATGACTATACCACCCAAGGCAATCTACAGTCTTAAAATTTGTATGGAGACACAAAAGACCCCGAATTGGCCAAAGCAATTTTGAGAAAGAAAAATGGAGCTGGAGGGATCAGGCTCCCTGACTTCAGACTATACTACAAAGCTATAGTCATTACTACAGTATGTTACTGGCACAAAAACAGAAATACACATCAATGGAACAGGATAGAAAGCCCAGAAATAAACCCATGCACCTGTGGTCAATTAATCTATGACAAAGGAGGCAATGGAGGAGAGACAGTACAATACAGTGGAAGAGAGACAGTCTCTTCAATAAATGGTGCTGGAAAACTGGACAACTACATGTCAGAAAATGAAGTTAGAACATTCTTTAACACCATACACAAAAATAAACTCAAAATGGATTAAAGACCTAAATGTAAGAACAGACATTATAAAACTCTTAGAGGAAAACATAGGCAGAACACTCTTTGACATAAATTGCAGCAGTATCTTTTTTGATCCGTCTCCCAGAGTAATGGAAATAAAAACAAGAATAAACAAATGGGACCTGATTAAACTCAAAAGCTTTGCACAGCAAAGGAAACCATAAACAAAACAAGAAGACAACCCACAGAATGGGAGAAAATATTTGCAAATGATGCAGCTCACAAGGAATTAGTCTCCAAAATTTACCAACAGCTCATGCAGCTCAGTGTCATCAAAACAAACAACCCAATCAAAAAATGGGCAGAAGACCTAAATAGACATTTCTCCAAAGAAGACATACAGATGGTCAAGAGGCACATGAAAAGATGTTGAACCTCACTAATTATTAGAGAAATGAAAATCAAAACTACAATGAGATACCACCTCACACCAGTCAGAATGGCCATTGTCAAAAAATATACAAACAATAAATGCTGGAAAGGGTGTGGAGAAAAGGGAATCCTCCTACACTATTAGTGGGAATGTAAATTAGTACAGCCACTATGGAGAACAGCATGGAGGTTCCTTAAAAAACTGAAAATAGAGGTACCATATGATCCAGCAGTCCCACTCCTGGGCATATATTGGAGAAAAACATGGTTCGAAAGGATACATGCACCCCAATGTTCATTGTAGCAGTATTTACAATAGCCAAGACATGGAACTAACCATAGTGCCCATCAACAGAGGAATGGATTAAGAAGGTGTGGTACATATATACAATAGAACATTACCCAGCCATTACAAAGAATGAAATAATGCCATTTGCAGCAACATGGATGGAGATTATCATACTAAGCAAAGTACATCATACAGAAAAAGACAAATATCATATGATATCGCTTATATGTGGGGGGAAAAAACATACAAATGAACTTCTTTACAAAACAGAAACAGACTCACAGACTTAGAGAACGAACTTATTGTTACCAGGAGGGAAGAGTGGGGGGAAGGGATAGATTGGGAGTTTGGAATTGATATGTACACACTGCTGTATTTAGAATAGATAACCAACAAGTACCTACTGTATAGCACGGGCAAGTCTGCTCAGTATTCTGTAATAACCTAAATGGGAAAAGAGTTTGAAAAAGAATAGATACATGTATATGTATAACTGAATCACTTTCCTGTGCTCCTGAAACCAACACAACATTGTTAGTCAACTGTACTCCAATATGAAATAAAAATTTTTTAAAAAGAAGGAAACAGGATATTACTAAGACTGTGCAGCCATTAAAAGCATAAGGAAATACTACAAACAACTTTATGCTCATAAAGTCAACTGCTTAGATGAAGTAGACCAATTCCTTAAAAGCTACATACTACCAAAACTCAATCAGAAACAGGCAATCTGAATAGTCTTATAACCATTAAATAAGTTGAATCCATAATTTAAAAGCTTCCAAACAGGAATCTGTAGGCTCAGATACTTTTACTGGGAAATTCTACCAAATGTTTAAAGAAGAATCAACACCAGTTTCCCACAATCTCTTTCAAATATAGGAGGGAACACTTCATTTTATGAAGCCAATATTTTCCTGATACAAAAACAAGACAGAGAGAGTACAACTATAGAAAACTACATATCAATATTCCTTAATGAATGTAGATATAAAAATCCTTAACAAAATGTTAGCAAATTGAATCCAGCAATATCTAAGTAGAATTTTACACCTTGATCAAGTAGGATTTGTTACAGCTATGCAAGGTTAGTTCAGCATTTGAAAATCAGTGTAGTTCACTGTTTTGTAATTCACTGTTTTTAACAGGCTATATTAATTTCCTAGGGCTGCCATAACAAAGTACTACAAGGTGGATGGCCTAAAATAACAAATATATTCTCTCATAGTTCTGGAGGCCAGAAGTTCAAAATCAAGGTATATGCCAGATCATGCCCTCTCTGAAGGCTGTAGAAGAGAATCCTTCCTTGCCTCTTTTTACCTTCTGGTGGTTGCCAGAAACCCTAGTTATTCTTCGGCCTGCTACTGCATTACTCCGATTTCTGCCCCCATCTCCAGCAGAGCATTCCTCCCTGTGTTTCTTGACTCTTTGGATTTAGGGCCCACCCTAATTCAGTATGACTTCTTAACTTGATTACATCTGCAAAGACCCTCTTCCAAATAAGATCACGTTCACAAGTACCAAGGGTTAGAACTTAAACATCTTTTGGAGGGACAATTCAACCCACAACAGAAGCTAAAGAAAAATTACATGATCATATCAATTGATGCAGAAAATTTGACAAAATTCAAAACGTTTTCATGATAAAAACTCAAAAACAGAGAAGGAGGAAGACTTCCTCAACTTGATAAAAAGTCTACAAAAAAACTAGAGCTAACATTATACTTAATGGTAAAGACTGAACGCTTTCTACATGAGATTAGCAAAAGGATAAGACTGTCTTGTCTCACCACTCTTACTTAGGATAGAACTGGAAGTTCTAGCCACATTGTAAAGTAAGAAAAAGAGATAGAAGGCTATACCGGTTGGAAGGGAATAAATAAAACTCTCTATTTGCAAATGACATCATTGTCTACATAGAAAATCTCAAGGATTCTACCAAAAACCCCTGAAACTAGTAAATAAGTTCAGCAAGGTCACAGGCTACAATATCAACATGAAAAAAATCAATTATAATTTTAGATACCTGGAATGTTGTGGAAACATTAAAAGCATAATGCCATTTACAATTATTCCCCCCAAAGTGATATACTCGGGTACAAATCTAGCAAAACATGTACAGGACGTGTTTGCTGAAAACTGAAAAATGCTGATGAAAGAAATGAAAGAAGATCTAAATAAATGAAGAGACATACAGCATTCATGATTAGAAAAACTCAGAGATGTCAGTTCTCCCTAGATTGACCGATACATTTACTACAATTTCTACCAAAATCACAGAGGTTTTTGTAAACTTAGTAACTTGTTCTAAACATTATGTGGAAAGGCACAGGGACTAGAATAGGTAAAATAATCTTGAAAAACAAGAGAAATCTTACAAATCTTCTTTAGCTTCAGTACTCAAAACAGCATGGTGTTTGCAGAAGGATAGACGTGTTGATGACGGAATGGAATAAAAAATGCAGAAATAGACTCACACAGATATGCTCAACTGATTTTTGACCAAAATGCAAAAGGAATTCAATGGAGGAAGGAGAGTCTCTTTAACAATGCTGGACATCCGTATGTTAGGTTGGGGTGGGGGGGCCTCAACCTAATCCTCACACTTCCTGCAAAAACTAACTCAAAACGGATAATAGATTTAAATGTAAAACTGTAAAACTTTTAGAAAAAAAACCTAGGAGAAGGTCTTCAAAACCTAGGGCATGGTGAACAATTCTTAGACATAACACCAAAAACACCATCTCTAAAAGAAAAACAATCAATAAATTGGACTTCATAAAACCTTTTTTTATCTGTGAAAGACCCTATTAGGAGGATGAAAAGACACGCTATAGACTGGGAGGGAATATTAGCAAACTACATCTCTAATAAAGGACTCATGTCTAGGATATATATTAGGAACTCTCAGTACTTAACAGTAAATAAAAACAGTAATCCAGTTAGAAAATGGACAAAGGCATGAAGAGACATTTCACCAAAGAGGATACATGGATGGCAAGCACCTGAGAAGATGTCCAAGGGAATATAAATCCTAGTCCTTAAGTGTGGGCTATGTAGAGTCTTTGTTCCAAAGTGTGCAGTGTGGTGGAAGGGGGTGTCTCTCTCTCTTTACAGTGGAGACATGTGACAAACATCACCTCAGCCAGGTGATCAAAGTCAGTTTCAATAGTGATGAATCAGTGATGACAATGGTACTTCTCTATGTCTCCTCTCAAAAATCTATAACCTCTGTCTAATCCTAACAAAAGCATCAGACAAATCTAACTAGAAGGTCATCCTACAAAATAGTTAACCAGTACTCTTGAAAACTGTCAAGGTCATCAGAAACAAGGGAAGTCTGAGAAGCCATCAAGCCAAAAGGAGTCTCAGGAGACATGACAAGTAAATGTACTGTGGTATCTTGACTGGATTCTGGAACAGAAAGCAGTAAAATTTTATTTTTAAAAAGCGTTTATCCCTAGCCATTAGAGGAACTTAAATTGAGTTGCCTATCAAAATAACTGAAATTAGGGAATTCCCTGGCAGTCCAGTGGTTAGGGCTTGGTGCTTTCACTGCCGGGGACCAGGGTTCAATCCCTGGTCAGGGAACTAAGATCCCACAAGCCACGCAGCACAGCCAAAATAACTGAAATTAAAAATACTGATAATGCCAAATGGGGATGTAGAGGAACTAGATCTCGCATATGTTCCTTTGAGCATTTTGAATGTTATCCCACTACTTTCTAGCCTCCATTGTTTCTCTAGAGAAGTCAGCTACTGATTTTATTGGGGTTATCTTGTAAATGATGCATCATGTTTTGTCTTGCTCCTTTGAAGATTTTCTCAACTTTGACTTTCAACATTTTTATAACACTATAATATGTCTTTTTGTATCTTTGCATTTATCATACTTGGGGTTCCTTGAGCTTCCTGTATATATAGGTTATTGGTTTTCAGTAAATGTGAGAAGTCTTCAGCCATTTTTTCTTTGAATATTTCTCCTCCTTTCTCTCTTTTCTTTTTGGTACTCCCTTATACATATTTTGGTGCTCTTAATGGTGTTTCATGTTTCTTTGAGGCCCTGTTCATTTTTCTTCATTTCTTTCTCGCTTCAGTTCTTCAGTGCTGTTGGTCTGTCTTCAACTTTACTAATTCTCTTTTGTACCAATTCAGATCTACTGTTGAGCCCCTCTAGTAGATTTTTAACATTTTGTTTACTGTACTTTTTAACTCCAGAATTTCCATTTGGTTCTTTTCTTAAAAAATTATTTCTATCTCTCTACAGATATTCTCTATTTAATGTGACATGATCATCATACCTTCTTTTACTTCTTTACTCATGCTTTCTTTTCATTCTGTGAATTTATTCATAACGGCTACTTTGAAATCTTCTTCTGATAAATCTGACATCTGGTCACTCTCTCAAGCAGTTTCTGGTGCCTGTTTCTTTTTCCCTGTGTATGGGTCATATTTTCCTGTTTCTTTGCATGCCTCATAATTTTTGTTAGAAACTGGACATTTTAGATACTATATTGTAGCAACTCTTGGTACTGATCTCCCCATCTCCTCCAAGACCCACTATAGTTATTTGCTATTTGCTTGTTTATCTGTTTAGTGACTGGCTGGATTCTTTTCGTGAAGTCTAATCACCTGCACCCCAGCAACACCACCAAGTGTTAAGCCTCTGACGTTACTCCTTGGGGAGGCACAGCTTTGGGTGCCCAAGTCACCTGGGAAGACAGTGGCATTAGTAGGGTTCTCCCCCACTGTTTCCCTGACCACATCCAACTGATAAACCCCACTACTTGCTTGCCACTTGATCTACTAGAACACAGTACTGGAATTTGACCTTAAACACAAATTCCTCTGCAAACTAATCCAGCCGTATTGTAGCTCCTTGCCAGAACGGCTTCTGAGGTCAGTGTTTGGTGTTTGTGCTTCCCCCAGGAGAGCTCCTGCCAGCTGTCTTACTCTTTGTTCTCTCCTGAAAACTGGTCAGCCCACAGTCTAGGCTGCGTCGTTCACTGGGTCTGCACGTTTCCTCCTACTCACCTTCACTACACTCTCCACTGCTTTTGGCAGCATTTGAACTTGCACACTCTGTTGAAAATGGAGCCACCTCCTTTGGGAAGAGATTAGAAGCTTCCTGTGCTATGGCCTGTTTCTCCCTCCAGGCAGAAGCTCTGAGCCTAGGGCTCTGGAGGTGGGGGTGGGACAATGACAGCCTTTTCTCTGAGTAACGCCTTGCTCTAGGAGGTGAGCACTCAGTGTAGGGGAAGAGGAGTGAGTAGCCTGGGGTCTGTCCACTTGGTTTGCCTCTCCTAATGTGACGCCACCATTTAACAAGCCAGGAGAAGGGCTCCTGGGGCCCCAGTGTTCTCAGCACGCCTTGCCTAAGGTGCAGTCTCCATCCTACAAGTGGGGTTGAGCAAAAGGGAGCCCCCATGTCAGTTAGACTCGCCTGGGACTTGGCTTCAGCAGCAGGGAGCAGGATGAGAACTGTCTTGCCCCTGCTGGGAGGAGAGCCGTCTTCCTGGGAGCTGGAGGAGAGGGAGCTCCGTGTTGTGGGCTGCAGCCGTCTGGAAGGGAGTCGCCGCCTCTCTGAGCTGGAGAGAGGAGAGAGGGAGCAGTCTTGGGTTAAATACCACAGACTTCCTGTTCTTTGCACATTTTAGTAGATTTGCTTGAGTAGATGTTTCTGCATTGCTCTTTGCCCTTAGGACCTTTCCCAGAGGTTTAAAGCGTTTTTTAAAATTTTTCCCCAGTTTCACTGGGGAAGCAGCTTAGAAGAACACTGTCATATCACAAGTCAGTTGTCTCTTCTACATTGCTGAGCTACTCTGGAAAAAAAAAAGTTTAGCAGTTTTATAAAAACCAAACATACACTTACCATATGACCCAACAGTTGCACTCCTGGGCATTTATCCCAGAAAAATGAAAACCTGTGTTCACACAAAAATCTCTACACAGGTGTTCATAGCAACTTTTTGGGAAGAGCCAAAATCTGGAAACAACACAAATGACATTAAACGGTTAAACAAACTATAGTGCCATTGAATACTACTCAGGAATGGAAAGGAAAGAACTATTGATCATGTAATAGCTTAGATGGATCTCAAGGGCATTGTGCTTATGCTTAGTGGAAAAAGCTAATTTTAGGAGGACACATACCAAAAAGAAAAAAAAGAAGACATATCATGTGATTCTATCTATATAACAATCTCTAAGTGACAAAATTATAGAGATAGAGAACAAATTAGTGGATTTTGGGGTTAATCATGGGGCAGGGGTGGTGTGACCATAAAGGTGTGGCACAGGAGAGATCTCTGTGGTGATGCAATAGTTCTGAATCTCGATTGCGGTGGCAGTCACATAAATCTAAAATGGCATATACTCACTTTACATCAGTGGCAGTTTCCTGGGTGCGATACTGTACTACAGTTATTAAGATATAGACAGTGGTGAAGGAGAAATACCTGACCTCTCTTTACTATCTTTTTTCCCCCAGTAATAGCTTTATTGAACTATAATTCATGTAGCATACAATTCATCTATTAAAATGTACAATTCAGTGATTTTTAGTATGTTCACAGTTGCACGTCCATCACTACGGTTAGTTTTAAAACATTTTCATTACCCCAATAAGAGACTCGACAACCCTTAGCCATCATCCCCAATCCTGCCATCTTCACTCCTCCCTACCCCCAACCCTAGGCAACCTCTGATCTGCTTTCCATTTCTATAGATTTCCCAGTGCTGGACATTTCCTATGAACGGAATCATATATTATACAGTCTTCTGTGACAGGCTTATTCCACTTAGTGTAATGTTTTCAAGGTTCATCCATGTAGCATGTATCAGTACTTCATTCCATTTTCCTGCTGAATAATATTCTATTTTATGGATATATACCACATTTTATTTATCCATTCATCACTTGATGGGCATTTGGGTTGTTTCCACTTTTTGATTATTATGAATAATGGTGCTGTGATCATTTGTGTCTACATTGTTTTTATAAATTTATTTTATTTATTTATTTTTGGCTGCGTGGGGTCTTCATTGCCACACGCAGGCTTTCTCTAGTTGTGGCCAGCGAGGGCTACTCTTCGTTGCGATGCGCGGGCTTCTCATTGTGGTGGCTTCTCTTGTTGTGGAGCACGGGCTCGAGGCGTGCAGGCTCAGTAGTTGTGGCTCACTGGCTCTAGAGTGCAGGCTCAGTAGTTGTGGCTCACGGGCTTAGTTGCTCCGCAGCATGTGGGATCTTCCGGGACCAGGACTCGAACCCACGTCCCCTGCATTGGCAGGTGGATTCTTAACCACTGCAGCACCAGGGAAGCCCCATGTGTCTACATTTTTGTGCGAACATCTGTTTTCATTTCTCTTGGACATATACCTAGGAATAGAACTTCTGGGTTATTTGATAACTATAGTTAACATTCTAGCAACTCCCAGGCCGTTTTCCAAAGCAAATACATTTTTCCCACTGGCAGTGCATGATGATACTTCTGATTTCTCCATATCCTCACCAGCACTTACTCTTTTTTTTTATTACAGCATCCTAATGGGTGGGAAGTGGTACTTCACTGTGGTTTTGATTTACATTTCCCTAATGCCTAATGATGTTGAATATCTTCATGTGATGTTGGCCATTTGTATATGCTTTTTGGAAGAAATGTCTTTTTGGATCCTTTGCCCTTTTTAATTGGTTTGTCTTTTTATTATTGAGTGGTAAGAATTCTTCCTATGTTTTATATACAGGTGCCTTACCAGATACATCTCTAGACTATCTTTGCAACTTCTGTGAAACTAAAAAGTTTTTTTTAATGTTCATAATGAAATATACACATCCATCTAAAACTGGTGAAATCTGAATAGGGTCAGTGGACTCTGTCAGTGTCACGGTTGTGATATTGACTGTAGTTTTGCAAGATCTTACCACTGAGGGAAAGTGGATAAAGAGTACACAGGATTCACAACATTGTAAAGCAATTATAATCCAATAAAGATGAAAAAAAAAAAAGTACACGGGATCTCCCTGTATTATTTCTTACAATTGTATGTGAACCTACAGTTCTCTCAAAAAGGTTAAAATTCTTTCATCCCATTCATGCTAATACTTGCCTAGTAGACAGGTTTTTTTTAATTGCTCTGAGAAGTAAAGCTCGTCAGTTTTAGGTTCACAACCATATCGAAAGAGATCTTCCATGTCCCCCCCACCGCCCCTCCCGAACATGCACAGCCTCCCCTACCGTCAACACCACCACGAAGTGGTGCATTTGTTGCATCTGCTGAACCTACACTGACATACAAGTATCACCCAAAGTTCATCATTTACGGTACGGTTTGGTCTTGGCACTGTACACTGTATTGGTTTTGACAAACATATAGGTAGGGTTTTTTTCAAGATTAATTTTTAAAATAATAAAGTAAGTTTTTTAATTAAAAAATGTATTTTTAATTATCCATGTACTATGTAATTACATTTTAAGTCCTAGTTAAACAGTGATATTAAAACTTCACAGATACAGCTAAACTCACCTTTGACAGGTGCCCCTCAATCCTAGTTTTTTTCCCCAGTCCAAATGATACAATTCATATTTATTTTACTACAGTGCTGGTTACTGGACTTTTCTACCTACATTTAAATGTGACTCAAGTTGGAGCCCTGTGATTTCTCCAAGATCTAGATGACACCACGGAGCTTCTAAGCTTCATGCCCGAACTCTCCACATGCTGGCCAGCATCACACATGAGCAAGGCTCCGACCCACTAAAGACCATTTCCTTCCTTTAAGAGTTTAGAGTACTAACTTACTCTCTTTTGAGCTCACTAGATTAGCAGAGTAAGTCTTTAAAGAATTCTGCTGGTGTGGACACACAGAGCTTTTATTCATGTTGTGACTTGTATTTTCAATGACTTAAAGATATTTAAGTAAAATTCTTAATAAAGTAGCGGCTTGAACACAAATGACTTTAGCTCTATAAAAATTGAAATATACTTTTTTTTTCTTTTTTTTTTATGGTTCCAGAGGAGAAGAAAGCTATGCTGCAGGAAATAGCTAATCAGAAAGGAGTATCGTGTCGTGCCCAAGGCTGGAAGGTTCACCTCTGTGCTGCCCAGTTGCTGCAGCTGGTAGGTGGCGCTCTAGCAGTTGTTACGTCCTGCTGAAAAGAAGGATGGATGGTGGAGACATCTGAGTTCATAGAACATTTTCTTTAGAGTGATTCCAAAGCGTTCCCAGTTAACGTGGGTCATGGTAGAATTTTTATGTGTGCTGTGTGATATTATAATTACTGTTATCTATTCTGTGGATGTAATTGTAATCTAAATATATCTTAGTTTTGGTCCCCATAAGTGAAATGTACTGAACAACTTAAGTTTGTGAGATGTACAATTAAGGTTCAGTATTACGTGTGGCCGTGACATCTGAAAAAGAGGGGGCACCAGATGACCTAACTGTGTAAGCTCCTCCTCCTCACTGCTCCTTATCGCGGGGACCAGGCACAGTTCCCACTTCTTCCTGAAGAGGGCTTCAGTTCTCTGCCAGCTGGCGATACTCACATAAGCCAGTGACCTCCTCCCGGGAGCACCAGGGGGGCACCACTCCCTCGTGATACTACAGTGCCTGCCTCCTACTGCCCCTGCTCCTTCACTCCGTTCCCTGCTTGTCATGGAGTGCAGCCCCCACGTGGGCGTGCGTGGTGTGCGGTGTCCTCTTCCCCTGGGCTGTGAGTATACTGACTAGTAAACTGCTGTTGATCTCATCTGTCCCACGTGTTAGGTGTCCACCCTTTCCATAACCCTAGGTGGGAATCCTTCCTTCAACAAGGTAAAGAGGAAGTGATCAAAATAATAACCTCACAGAGTTTTTCCGTCTTTGGAGTAGCAGTGATCTGAAGAACATTGTCTTTTATGAGTATTGTTTTTAAAGTAGTGCCATGGCTAGTTTTTTTATGTAGCATAAAAGCATATTTCTCTGAAACTTATAGACTTGTTTTTCAGAGGAATTGTGAATTCCTGGCAGAATTTAAAAGTTATCCTTGGACTTCCCTGGCAGTCCAGTGGTTAAGACTCTGCACTTCCACTGCAGGGGGCACAGGATCGAACCCTGGTCGAGGAGCTAAGATCCTACGTGCTGTGCGGTGCGGCCAAACAAACAAATAAATAAATAAAGTTATCCTGGGGGCTTCCCTGGTGGCACAGTGGTTGGGAATCCACCTGCCAATGCAGGGGACACGGGTTCGAGCCCTGGTCCAGGAAGATCCCACATGCCGCGGAGCAGCTAAGCCCGTGCGCCACAACTACTGAGCCTGCACTCTAGAGCCAGTGAGCCACAACTACTGAAGCCTGCGCGCCTAGAGCCCGCACACCCAACAAAGAGTAGCACCCGCTCGCTGCAACTAGAGAAAGCCCATGTGCAGCAATGAAGACCCAACGCAGCCAAAAATAAATAAATAAAATTAATAAATTTAAAAAAAAAAAGTTATCCTGGAAGATGGACTCTGAATTATGGCAAATTGTTGTTGATCAGTTTTCTTTACTGCATCTGAGTCATTGGGAGAAATGATTTTATCACCCAAACAGATCTGATACCAGTTTACACAGGTGATTCAGGGTGGGTTGTTTGCCTGAGTTTGACAGAAGTATCTCTGAGGTCATGACGCCCTCCCTCTTGTTTGTTGCAGACAAATCTAGAACACGATGTTTATGAAAGACTCACCAACCTACAGGAAGGGATCATCCCAAAGAAAAAAGCAGCAACTGATGATGATTTACACCGAATAAATGAACTAATACAGGTTTGAAGGAGCCCTTTCCCTCTCCTTATTCTCCCTTTCCCTCTCTCGTCCACTAATGTCTTTAGTAGAAACCTATTACTTACTTCAGCTTGCATTATCAAGAAACACTAAAACATTTTTTCTGTGTGAAAGCCTCAAAATGGCTCAATCCAAAGGTGAGAAGTTCTTTAAAAGCCACATTGTCTCAAAAATTACTGACTGACGATGTCATGTCTTTTGTTTCAGGGGAATATGCAGAGGTGTAAACTTGTGATGGATCAAATCAGTGAGGCCAGAGACTCCATGCTTAAGGTTTTAGATCACAAAGATCGTGTCCTGAAGCTTCTAAATAAGAATGGGACTGTCAAGAAGGTGTCAAAATTGAAGCGAAAGGAAAAAGTCTAGACCCCGAATCAGGACTTTGGAAACAGAATTTATGAAGAATGGTGTTGGGGGTGGGGGAGGGCTTTGGTTATTTTCAAAGCAGAACATTGAAATTAAGAAAGCGTTCCTTAACTCAACGCTCGAAAGCAGAGGGGCCCATAGCATCCAGTGACACGGAAGGATCAGAGCTGATCTGACACAGTGGACTCCAGGCTTTCTTTCAGGCGTCTCCCTCTTACACTTACTGTGTCATACATGATTCCTGATGCATCAGTGTCTCCCAGTTGGAATCAGTGACACAAGTGACTGGCTGGCGTTTTTCGGCCTTCCAGTTGATAAACTGTATTTATCTGCTGGATTCCTGCAGGACCCATACTGAGTCTGGACTGAAAGTACCCACTCAGACCATCTGTTCTCTCTCTACGCTGAAAACCGAACCTCTTCCCCTCACCCCAGTCGGTCCTTACTCTGACCTTCAGATGCCCACGCTGGCCTTCTAAAGCAGTGCCATGGCACCGAGAGACCTGCCACGTCTCACTTTAAAGGGTTTGAACTATCAATTCTTGTGATTTTTTTAAAGAACCATTTCAAAGTGAAATTGTTATATTGTCTGTCCTGCGTGTGTCAGAGCTGGGTTTTGTGGAGGTTCAGAGCAGGCAACACCGTAAGTTGCTCGAAGATCTTTGTTCCGAAGTACATCCTTGATTATCTGTACTTCTGTAGCTGGTGTGATGCTGTTAATTGTATGTACCACACATCTCCAAACGTTAATAAAGGACTCAAAGAGGTTTTTGTACAGAAGCAGTTTACATCTTTTTATAAAGTTAATCAGTGCTGTACTGCACATCGCTCGAGTGTTTACCCTACTGTAGTTTCTCTCACGTTGTTGAGTCTACTGTGTTAAAGTTTTGTTGTTCCACATAGAGTTCCACTTACCCTCATGTCTTGAAGATGTCACAGATGGTGAAGCCTGTTGGCTTTTGGTTATCTTAAATACAAGACTACATTGTATCCCACTGCAGATAGAAATTGGTCATGTTATAGGACAATTAGGCTGCAGTAATAGGGGTAGAGCTTCCAGGAGAGTGGAGTTTCTTTACAAGGTTGCTTCCTGTGAACTAGCTCAAGTGGGAAGGTAGCCCAGCCTTGCTTTTTGCCTTGACCTGCACAGATCTGAGACAGGAGTCTATGCCGAGTCTGATCCAGTCTTTGGGACCAGAGACGGCCCTCCTGGGACGGCCTTCCTGGGATGGCCTTGGCTCTCCTGGGACAGCCTTCCTCGAACTGGAATGGTAAACTCTCATCTGTTGTAGGATTGGGGAAGAGAGAAGCAAAGCAGGCTTTCAGCCTTCCCCCGGTTAGGCCACATGGCCTGCATAGCATAAGCTAAAGAGGTCCTCGGAACAGTCAAGGCTGCTTCACTAGAGTGTTTCGACCTGAAGATATTACTGACTGTGTACTAGACGATGCCGGTTTAGTGTTGTGTGCAGTATAGTGCCTGTGCTAGCACAGGGCTCCTTGCCTCCATTTCTCATCTGTGCACATTGCCCAGGTATACGTGATGTGCTGGCTCTGAAGGACAGGACCCAGGTACTTTGGATCCTGCTTTGCAGACCTGTTCTCTCTAAAAGTATTGTTACCTCTGTTTAAACAAAACTTCGATAACCCTGGTCAAAGGAAGATTGTCAGTACAAGCTTTGCCGTCAGTGCAGGTTAGAATGGTGGTGTTTTCTGTTTTCCCTCGCCTTATGAGGACAATATGATCAGAAGATAGGAGAGGGTGGAGGGGGAGATGAATTATCTGTGTGTACAGCATTATTTAAAAACAAAGCACCTTAAAGTATATAGTCTGATAAGATCTTACATACATATATGCCCATGAAACCATCACCACGATCAAGAGAGTGAAGATATCAGTCCCAAAATTTTCCTTGTGCCTCTTTGTGATTTCCTGCCTCTCACCCCTCCCTGCCTCACCACCCCCCATCTCCAGGCAAAGATTAATCTGCTTTCTGTCACTCTAGATTGCATTTTCTGGGATTTCATTTGAACGAAATCACACAGTATGTTCTTTTTTGAGGGAGGGAGTCTGGCTTCTTTTACTCAGCATAATGGAAATTTATGCTGAGATTTGCTCATGTGGCTTATTTCAATAGTTGATTGCTTTTTATTGCTGAGTAGCAAGCACTCCATTGTATGGATATGGCTATTCCTTCCACAAGTTGTTTCTGCATTCACCTGTAGAAAGACATTCAGGTTGTTAGGTTCTGGTTATTACAGACACAGCTACTTTGTACATTTCTGTTCTTTGTATGGACAAATGTCAGTACACACCTTAATTGGTGATTTTATGTTGGTTGTACTTTCCAGGGACTTATGACCAGGAGATAGTGCTGAGAAGTCCAGACACCCAGTGGCTCTTGGTCCAGAAAACTATCATTCACATACTTAAAGATGAGAAAGAATTAGAAATATATTTGAGGTAGGACGTCGATGTGGTTTCTGTTCTTTACAGTAGAAAATTAAATCTGGGGGGAAAAAAAATTTTTTTTTTAATATTTATTTATTTATTTGGCTGAGTCGTGTCTTAGTTGTGGCACGTGGGATGTTTTAGTTGCGGCATGCAAACTCTTAGTTGTGGCGTGTGGGATCTAGTTCCCTGACCAGGGATTGAACCCAGGCCCCCTGCATTGGGAGTGGGGAGTCTTAGCCACTGGACCACCAGGGAAGTCTCTGGAGAAAAAGTTTTAATCCATCTGCTTGGTCTAGAAAATCTTTCATATTATTTTCTTAAATATTTAGGTATTTCAAAAGATCATTAAATAGAAAATGCTCTAGAATATTTTCATTGATTTTTATCATAGTAATAGTATAGAATCACACAGTTTTAGAGTTTAGAAGTTATTTAGAGGTTATATAGTCCAGCCCAACCTGTGATGAAATGGACACCTTTGAAAGGATGTTAAGTTTTTGTACTTTTTTATAGTAAAATACAGCACAGGTAAAGAAAAGTACATGAAACAAATGTATAGCTTTATAAGTTCTTAAAAGAAGAACAACTTTGAAATGGTCCCCCAGAGTAAGAAATAGAACTTTGCTAGCCACAAAACGCTCTATCCCAATCACGGCGCTCTACCTCTCCCTAAAATAACCACTATCTTGACTTTTCCCTCCCAAATAATCAGTTTTATTGTGATGTAATTACAGAGAGTAAAATACCCAAATCTTAAATTTACAGTTTTGTGCATTTTGACACACATACACAACCATGGCTAACATCCAGATAAAGATACATGACATTACTGTAACCTCAGAAGGAGCTCCTTTGTAGTCAAGTACACCTGTGTCCTCCCACCCACACCCATTAGTTTTGTCTGTTCTTGAATTTCGTGTGAATGGAATCACACACTATACTTATTTGTGTCTGGCTCTTTTGCTCAACATAATGTGAGATTCTTCCATCTGTTAAATGTATCCTAAGTTGTTTCTTTTTACTGCTGTGTGACTATGCCACAATCTGTTTACCCATTTCCCCACTGAAGGGCATCTTGGTGCTTCCATCTCTTGACTATTACGAGTAAAGCTGCTGTGAACATTTGAATGCAGCTTCTCGTGTGGAATCTCAGGTTTAAATCAGTTGAGTAAAAACCTAGGAGTGTGATTGCTGAGTCATAAGGTAAAACTATGTTTAGTTTTGTAAGAAACTTCCAAACTATATTCCAAAGCAGCTGTACCATTTTACAGTCCCACCAGCAATGAGTGAGAGTTCCTGTTGCTTCACATCCTCGTCAACATTTAGTGTTGTCAGTGTTTAGATTTTAGCCATTCGAACAGGTGTGTAGTGGTTTCTCATTATTTTCATTTGCAGTTCCCTAACGATATGGTGTTGAGCATTTTTTCAAATGCTCATTTGCCATCTTTATATCATTTTTGATGAAGTATTCAGATCTTTGCCCATATTTTAATTAGCTTGTTTGTTTTCTGATTGAGTTTTAAGAGTTCTTTATATATTTTTGATACCAGTCCTCTTTCAGATGTGTGTTTTGCAAATATTTTCTCCCTGTCTGTAGCTTATGTTGCCATTTACTTAATAAATGATACCTTTTGAAGAGCAGTTTTTAATTTTAATAAGGTACAACATCAGTTTTTTCTTTCATGAATTGTGCTTTTGGATAATAGCTAAAGACTCATCACCAAACCCAAGGTCACCTAGGTTTTCTCCTATGTTTTGTCATAGTGGTTTTATAGTTTTGTGTTTTACATTTAGGCTATAATTATCAATTTTGAGATAATTATTTTGAAAGTTGTAAGGTCTGTGTAAAGTTTTTTGGGTTTTGGTTTTCAGGGTTTTTTTGAACATGGATGTCCAATTGTTCCATAATCATTTGTTGAAAAGACTATTCTTAATTAAATTGCCTTTGCTCCTTTGCCAGAGATCAGTTGACTGTATTTGTGGAAGTCTATTTCTGGCCTCTGTATTCTGTCCCATTGATCTACTTGTCTATTCTTTTGCCAGTACCACTCTGTTTTGATTACTGTAGCTTTACAGTAAGTTTTGAAGTTGAGAGTATGAGTTCTCCAACTTTGTTCTTCAGTATTGTGTTGGCTATTCTAGGTCTTTTGTCTTTTCATATAAATCTTAGAATCTGTTAATATCTATAAAACAGCTTGCTGGAATTTTGACTAGGATTACATAAATCTAAGATCAAGTTGGGAAGGAATTGACATCTTAATAATGTTGAGTGTTCTAGTCTGTGAACATGGACTGTCTCCTCATTTATTTAGATCTTTGATTTCTTTCATCAGTCTTGTAGTTTTCCTCATGTAGAGCCTGTACATATTTCATTAGATTTATACCTAATTATTTCGTTTTTGTGTGTGTGCTATTGTAAATGGTACTTTTTTTTTTTTTTTTTTTTGCCACACCGCATTGCTTGTGGCACGTTAGTTCCCCAACCCCAGGGATTGAACCTGGGCCCTCAGCAGTAAAAGCACGGAGTCCTAACCACTGGACTGCCAGGGAATTCCCTATTTCAAATTCTGATTGTTTTCTGGTGTTATGGGAAAGCAGTCCACATTTATATACTGTTAACCTTGTGTGCTGTGATGTTGTTGTATTCACAGAAGTTTTTTGTTGATTCTTCAGGACTTTCCATGTAAACAGTAATTCCATCTGTGAACAAATACAGTTTTATTTCTTCTTTCTCAATCTGTTTAGGTTTTATTTCCTTTTCCTATCTATTGCACTAGGTAGGCCTTCCAGTAAGGTGTTGAGTAGGAGTGGTAAGAGGGAATATCCTTGCCTTGTTCCCAGTCATAAGGGTAAAGTGTCCAGTTTCTCATCATTAAGTATGACATTAGCGGCAGGGTTTTTTTGTAGATGTTCTTTATCAAGTTGAAGTTCTCCCCTCTTCCTAGTTTGCTGAGAGTTTTCAGTCATAGAATGAATGGTGGATTTTGTCATATGCTCTTCTGCATCACTAATATGATCATATGAGTTTTCTTCTTTAGCATGTTGGTATGTTAGATTACATTAATTAATTTTTTACTATTGAACCAGCCAGTCAAACCAGCACACTTGAAATAAATCCCACTTGGGTATGGTGTATAATTCTTTTTACACATAGTTAGATTCAGTTTGCCAACACTTAGTTGCATCTGTGTTCATGAGAGATACTGGTCTGTGCTTTCTTTTTCTTACATGCCTTAAGTATGGTTTCAGTGTCTTGGTAATAGAATGAGTTAGGGAATGTTCTCTCTGTTCTCTTTTTGGGAGGGGATTGTAGAGAATTGGTACAATTTCTTCCTCAAATGTTTGGTCAAATTCAGCAGTAAAAACATCTGGACCTGGTACTTTCTTTTTTGGGAAATGATTAATTGATCCAATTCTTTAAATAGACATAGGCCTACTCAGATTGTCTCTCTCCTTGTGTGAGTGTTGGTAGTTTCTGTCTTTCAAGGAATTGGAGCATTTCGTCTAAGTTATTTGTGGGCATGGAGTTGTTCCTAGTATTCCTTTATTATTCTTTCCATGTCTGTAGGTACAGTAGTGATAATCTTTCATTTCATTTTTTTAAATATTTGAGATATAACTCACATAACGTACAATTCACCTACTTGAAGTGTGAAATTCAGTGACTTTTACTATATTCACAGAGTTGTGCATCCATCACCACAGTCAATTTTAGAGTATTTTCATTGTCCCCAAAACAAGCCCTGCGCCCTATAACCATTACTCCTGTTTAGGAGTTTAATCTGTTTTGAGTTAATTTTTGCATCTGATGTGACGTAGGGAGTCCAACTTCATTCTTTTTTTTTTTATTGAAGTATAGTTGATTTACAATGTTATGTTAATTTCTACTGTAGAGCAAAGAGATTCAATTATACATACATATATTCTTTTTCAGATTTTTTTCCGTTATGGTTTACCATAGGATATTGAATATCGTTCCCTGTGCTATACAGTAGGACCTTGTTGTTTATCCATTCTATGTATAATAGTTTGCATCTGCTAATCCCAAACTCCCAATCCATCCCTCCTCCTTCACAACCACAAGTTTGTTCTCTTTGTCTGTGAGTCTGTTTCTCTTTTGTAGATAAGTTCATTTGTGTCATATTTTAGATTCCACATAAAAGTGATACCATATGGTATTTGTCTTTCTTTGCCTGACTTACTTCACTTAGTATGAAAATCTCTAGGTCCATCCATGTTGCTGCAAATGGCATTATTTCATTCTTTTTTAATGACTGAGTAATATTCCATTGTGGAATTGTGGTATATACCACATTTTCTTTATCCATTCATCTGCTGATGGACATTTAGGTTGTTTCCATGTCTTGGCTATTGTAAATAGTGCTGCTGTAAACATTGGGATGCATGTATCTTTTTGAATTATAGTTTTCTCCAGGTATATACCCAGCAGTGGGATTGCAGGATCATATGGCAACTCTATTTTTAGTTTTTTGAGGAACCTCCATACAGTTTTCCATAGTGGCTGCACTAATTTACATTCCCACCGACAGTGTACACACCCACACCCTCCACACCCTGTCCAGCATTTGTTATTTGTAGACTTTTTAATGATGGCCATTCCTACCAGTGTGAGTTGGTACCTCATTATAGTTTTGATATGCATTTATCTAATAATTAGCAATGTTGAGCATCTTCTCATGTGCCTGTTGGCCATCTGTATGTCTTCTTTGGAGAAATGCCTTTTTAGGTCTTCTGCCCATTTTTTGATGGAGTTATTTGTTTTTTTGTTATTGAATTGTATTAGCTGTTTGTATGTTTTGGAAATTAAGCCCTTGTCGGTCACATTGTTTGCAAATATTTTCTCCTAGTCCATAGGTTGTCTTTTTGTTTTGTTTATGGTTTCCTTTGCTCTACAAAGGCTTGTAAGTTTGATTTGTAAGATCTCATTTGTTTATTTTTACTTTTATTTCTATTGCCTTGGGAGACTGAGCTAAGAAAACATTGCTATGATTTATGTCAGAGAATGTTTTGCCTATGTTCTCTTCTAGGACTTTCATCCAACTTCATTCTTTTGCACATGCCTAGCCAGTTTTCCCACCACCATTTGTTGAAATTTCTTTCACCATTGAATTGTCCTGGCAATCTGTCAAAGATAAGTGAGTTGTATTTGTGAAGGCTTATTTCTGGATTCTCAATTCTATTCCTTGGTCTAGCCTTAGGCCACTACCACACTGTCTTGTTTACTAAAACTTTGCCATAAGTTTTGAAATTGTGAGTTCTACACTTTGGAACTCTTTTTCCATATTGTTCTGGCTGTCCTGGGTCCCTTGCATTTCCAGGTGAGTTTATGAACAGCCTGTCAATTTCTGCAAAGAAGTCATTTGAGATTTTTATAGGTATTGTGTTGAATCTATAGGTAAATTTGGAAAAATTTGCCCCCCTTAATATGAAGTCTTCTGATCTGTGTACCTGGACTGATTTTAGAATTTATTTAGTTCTAATTTAAATTCTTTCAATTGTTCTATAATATTCAGAGTAAAAGTTTTTCATTTGTCAAACTCCTAACTTTTATTATTTTCATGCTACTGTAAATGGAATAGCTTTATTTTTTTAATATTAACTATTGTTAATTTATTATACAACTCACTTAACACATTCAAGCAGAAATACAGTCAGGCCCAGAGGAAGACAGTTTCTTTTCTGCCCCTGTGCCCCTTGGTTATTACAAATTTTAATAAGACATAATCCTTACTGTAGTAGATTCTTCATGTCATCACAGCTTCCTGCCATTGACACATAATTGCTGGCATTAGTAAGTGTAAGAAAAATGTTGTGGGCTGGTCTGTGTAGCAAAAATATTTGTGGCAGGCCCCTTTGATTAGCTTTATTTTTTTATTTTATAATTTTTTATTGAGGTATAATTGATTTACAGTATTCAGGTGTACAGCATAATGGTTTACAATTTTTAAAGGTTATTCTTCATACACTTATAAAATATTGGCTATATTCCCTGTGTTGTACAATATATCCTTGTAGCCTATTTATTTTATACATAATAGTTTCTATCTCTTAACCCCCTACTCCTATCTTGCCCCCCTCTTCCCTCTTCCCTCTCCCCACTGGTAACCATTAGTTTGTTCTCTATGTCTGTGAGTCTGTTTTTGTTTTTTGCTATATTCACTAGTTCGTTTTATTTTTTAGATTTCACATGTAAGTGATATCATACAGTATTTGTCTTTGTCTGGCTTATTTCACTAAGCATAATACTTTCCAAGTCCATCCATGTTGTTGCAAATGGCAAAATGTTATTCTTTTTTATGGCTGAGTAGTTGGAACAGCTTTCTTGGTTTCATTTTTTGTTTGCTTATTGCTACTGTATAGATACAATTGATTTTTTAAATATTGTACTTATTATTTATTTTGAAACAGCTTGACAAATATAATTCACATACCATACAGCTCACGCATTTAAAGTGTATAATTCATTGGTTTTTGATATATTACATTATTAATTTTTTAATTGTAGTAAGAAATACATAACGTAAAATTTGCCATTTTAACTATACAGTTCAGTGGCATTAATTACATTCACAATATTATGAAAACTTTACCACGACTATTTCCAAAATGTTTTCATTACCTCTTTGTAACCATTAAGCAGTAACTCCTCATTCCCCCTTCCCCAACCACTGGTAATCTCGAAACTATTTTCTGTCTCTGTGGATTTGCCTATTTTTAGGTACCTCATGTAAATGGAATCATACAATATTTGTCCTTTTGTGTCTGCATTATTTTGCTCAACATGAGCTTTTCAAGGTTCATCCAGGTTGTAGCAGGCATCAGAACTTCTTTCCTTTTTATGTCAGAATAATATTCTGTTATATGTACATAGCACATTTTATTCTATCCATTTATCTACTGGTGAACACTTGGATTGTTTATAAATTTTGCCTATTATAAATAATGCTATAACGAAAATTGGCATATAAGTCTTTGTTCAAGTGCCTGGTTTCAGTTCCTCTGGATATGTATCTAGGAATGGAATTTCTGAATCATATGATAATTCTGTGTTTAGCTTTCTGAGGAACCACCAAACTACTTTCCATAGTGGCTGCATCATTTTACATTGCAAAGTACGTTATTCTTTTTGATGCTATTGTAAATTGAATTGCTTTTACAATTTGCTTTTGTCTTGTTCATTGCAGGTATATAGAAATACAACTGATTTTTGTGTGTTGATTTTGTATGTATCCTTCAGGTTTGCTGAAATTATTAGCTCTAACAGTTTTTTGTGGAATCATTAGGTTTTTTTACATGTCAAATCATAACATATGCATACAGAGAGAACTTTACTTCTTCCTTTCCAATTTGGATGCCTTTTATTTGTTTTTCTTGCCTAATTGCTCTGGTTTGAAATTCCAGAACCATGTTGAATGGAAGTGGTGAAAGGTGGCACTGTTGCCTTGTTCCTGATCTTAGAGGAAAAGCTCTCAGTCTTTCACAATTAAGTATGATGTTAGTTGTGGGTTTTCCACATATGACTTTTATCGTGTTCAGGAATTTCCCTGCTATTCCTGGTTTATTGAGTGTTTTTATATTGAGTTTTATTAAATGCTTTTCCTGCAACAATTGGAATGATCATGTGGTTTTATTCCTTCTTTCTAATAATGTGATTTACTACATTGGTTAATTTTAATATGTCAAACCATACTTGCGTTCCAGGAATAAATCCCACTTGGTCATGGGATGGTCTTTTTCATGTGCTGCTGAATTTGGCTTGCTAGTATTCTGTTGGGTGTTTGCATCTATATTCATAAAGATTTTCATCTGTTGTTTCTTTTCTTGTAGTGCCTTTGTATAGTTTTGGTATCAAAGTAATTCTGGCTTCATAGAGTGAGTTAGAAAGTGTTTTCCTCTTCTTCAGTTTGTTGGAAGAATTTGTGAATAATTGGTATTGATTCTTTTTTAAACGTTTGGTATAATTCACCAGTGAAGCCATCTGGTTCTGGGATTTTCTTTGTTGTGAGGTTTTTCATTACTAATTCAATCTCTTTACCACTTACATGTTATCTTAATTCAGGCTGCTGTAACAGAATACCATAGACTGGGTGGCTTAAACAACAAACTTATTTCTCACAGTTTTGGAGGCTGGGAAGTCCAAGATCAGGGTGCCGGCATGCCTGATGACTGGTGAGACCACTCTTACTGATTTGCAGTGACTGTCTTCTTGTTGTATCCTCACATGGGGGAGAGCAGAGAGGAAGCAATCTCTCTCGTGTCTCATCTTATAAGGACACTAATCCCATTCATGAGGATTCCACCTCATGACCTAATTACCTCCCAAAAGCCCCACCTCCTAATACATTAGAGGTTAGGATTTCAACAGATGAACTTTGGGAGGACACATGTCCAGTCCAAAGCACTTACATTTAATGTGATTACTGATAAAGAAGGGTTTACTTCTGTCATTTAGCTATTTTCTGTGTATCTTCCATGTTTTTTATTCCTCATTTCCTCCATTACCGCCATTTTTGCAGTAAGTTAGTTTTTTGCAGTGTACCATTTTGATTCCCTTCTTTCTTTTTCTGTATATTTTAAAAGTTATTTTCTTGGGAGTTACCATGGGGATTACAACTAACATCATAAAATTATGATAATATGCTTTGAATAATAGTTCTCATAGTATACAAATGCTTTGGTCCTGTATATCTCCTCCTGTCCCTCTTTATGTTATTATTGTCACAGATTACATCTTTATACATTATATACCCGTTATCATAGATTTATAATTATTTTATGCATGTTTCTTTTAAATCATATATGAAAAGGGAGACATTGGGACTTCCCTGGTGGCGCAGTGGTTAAGAATCTGCCTGCCAGTGCAGGGGACACGGGTTTGATCCCTGGTCCAGGAAGAACCCACATGCCGAGGAGCAACTGAGCCTGCAAACCCCAACTACTGAGCCTGCGCTCTAGAGCCTGCAAGCCACAACTACTGAGCCCGCTTGCCACAACTACTGAAGCCTGCGTGCCGCAATAAGAGGAGCCACCTCAGGGAGAAGCCCACACACCACAATGAAGAGTAGCCCCTGCTCGCCGCAACTAGAGAAAGTCTGCACACAGAAACGAAGACCCAACACAGCCACAAAAAAAAAATACACACACACACACACACACACATATATATATATATACACACACATATATATATATGTATGTATGTAAAAGAAAAGGGAGATATTATAAACTAAACCCAAAGTACAGTAATACTGGCTTTTTATTTACCTTCATGAAGTTACCTTCACTACTGTTTTTTAATATTATGTCTTTGAGTTACTGTCTCGTGTTCTTTCATTTCAGTCTGAATAACTCATTTTAGGATTTCTTTTTTTTTTTTAATATTTATTTATTTATTTGGCTGCACCAGGTCTTTTCATTGCAGCATGCGGGATCTAGTTCCCTCACCAAGGATCAAACCTGGGCCCCCTGCATTGGGAGAGTGGAGTCTTAACCACTGGGCCACCAGGGAAGTCCCCATTTTAGGATTTCTTGTAAGGGAAATATACTGGTAATGAGCTTCCTCAGCTTTTGTTTATCTGGAAATGTCTTAATTTCTTCTTCATTCTTGAAAGATAGTTTTGCCAGATATAGAATTCTTAGGTGGCAGTTTTTTTATTTCAGTATTTTAAGAATGTCATCCCATTGCCTTTTGATCTTCATGCCTTCAGATGAGAAATCTGCTGTTAACCTTACTGAAGATCCTTTGTACATGAGGAGTCACTTCTGTCTTGCTGCTTTCAAGATTCTCTCTTTGTCTTTGAGTTTTAGCAATTTGACTATAATGTATTCCTTAAAAAGATGTGGATCTCTTTAAGTTTACCCTGTTTTGGGTTTGTTGAGCTTCTTGGAGGTGTGTATTCATATCTTTCATCAGATTTGGGAAGTTTTGGCCATTATTTCTTCAAGTATTTCTTCTGCCCCTTTCTGTCTTCTCTTTCTGGGATTCCTATAATGTATATGTTGTTCTGCTTGATGGTATCCCACAGGTCCCTTAGACTCTGTTCACTTTTCTTCATTGTTTTTTCCTCATTATTTTTATCCTCAGATTGGTTAATTTCTTATTATCTAATCTTCAAATTCATTGATTCTTCTACTTGTTCTGATCTACTTTTGAATCCCTCTGTTTTTCATTTCAGTTATTGTACTTTTCAGATCCAGAATTTCTTTTTCATTGCCCTTTATAGTTTCCATCTCTTTATTGATATTCTCATTTTGTTCAGATGTCACCTTACTAATTTCCTTTAGTTCTTTGTTCATGGTTTCCTTTAGCTGATTAACATTTAAAATAGTCGCTGTAACACCTTTGATTAATAATTCTAATATCTGGGCTTCCCCAGGGATAATTTCTACAGACTCTTTACTTCTTGTGACTGGACCATACTTCTCTATTTCTTTGTATGTTTTGTGTTTTTTGTTGAGAAGTGGATACTCTGAGCATCATGTTGTGGTAACTCTCTGGAAATCTAATACTCCCACTCATCAGGGATTGCTGAGTTTTCTTTGTTGATGGCTGGAACCATCCTTCTGTAGCTTTTCTGTACTATTTTTTGCAAAGTATATATTCTTTGTTGTGTATGTTCACTGAAGTTTCCCTTCTGTTGTCTCTACAGTCAGCCAGTGTACTGACAAAGATTTCCTTAAATGGCTCTCAAAAGAGAGAAAAAAACCTATCTCTTTAAACTCTCTCTTGTCTGGGAGGCCCATCAGCCCATGGGTTGAAACGATGGCCCACCTCCGTGGCTGCTGCTCATTTATCAAATCAGAACCCACAACCCCATCTTTTGGAGGGCAAAGTCCTTATGACCCACTCTGGGTCCAGCAAGCCACACCAAGAGTGTGTGTAGGCTGCTGTTTCCGTAGCTGCCTGCTCCAGGGCTTAAGGCTGAGGAATAGCAGCCACCATCTCACTGAAGCTGAAACAGACAAAAGTTTACCAGCCTCTTCATCCAACTGTCTCTTGGATGGTGCAAGTGTTCTACTCTACTGGCTGTACCATGTAGTTGCTTCAGACAGTTCCTGGCAATCTGATGGGTCAGTGGAGGGATAGATTCCTGGAGCTTTCTACTCTGCCATCTTTCCTGATGTCACTACAATACAATTTGAAGTTGTCTATATACAGTTTGGATTTTGTGTGTTCCCACAAACTTGCTAAACTTGTTTATTTCTTCTGACAGTTTTTTACTGTATTCCTTAGAATTTTATATATACAAGATCAAGATCCTGTCATATGCAAAGAGAGATAGTTTTCCTTCTTTCTTTCCAGTCTGGACATCTTTTATTCCTTCCTTCCACACCTTTTATTCATTCCTCCCTCCCTCCCTCCCTTCCTTCCTTCCTTCCTTCCTTCCTTCCTTCCTTCCTTCCTTCCTTTCTTCCTTTCTTCCTTCCTCCCTCCCTCCCTCCCTTCCTTCCCTCTTTCAGTAAATATTGAACATATGTGGTGAGAGAAAACATCCTTGTCTTGTTCCTGATCTTAGGGGAAAAGCATTTAGTCTTTCACCATTAAGTATGGTGTTGAATATGAGTTTTTCATAGATGCCCTGCATGGGATTAAGTTCCCTTCTATTCCTACTTTGTTGAGTGTTTTTTAATCATGAAACCGTGTTGCATTTTGTCAAATTCTTTTTCCACATCTATTGAGATGATCATGTGGTTTTTGTCCTTTATCCTATTGATGTGTAGTGTATTACATTAATTGATTTTCAGATATTAAATCAACTTTGTGTTTCTTTGGATATATCCCATTTGGTCATGATGTATAATCCTTTTTAGTAATGTACTTGATTTGCTAATTTTTTAAAGTTTTTTTAGTATATATTCATTAAAGATATTGTTCTGTGCATTTCTTTTTGTGTGTGATGTCTTTGTCTATTTTTGTATTAGAGTTATATAGGCCTCAGAATGAGGTGGGAAGTGTTCCCTGCTGTCCTTTCTTTTGGAAGAATTTGTGAAGGGTTTGTATTGATTCTTCCTTAACGTTTTTTAGAATTCACCAGTGAAGTCACTTGGTCCTAGGATTTTCTTTGTGGGAAGTTTTTTGATTACTAATTCAATTTGTTTATTTCTTATAGATCTATTTGGATTTTCTGTTTCGTCATGAGTCAGTTTTGGTAGTTTGTGTCTTTCTAAGAATTTGTTCATTTCATCTAAGTTATCTGATTTGTTGGCATACAGTTGTTTCTAGTATTCCTCTATGCTTTTTATTCCTGTAATGTCAGTAGTAAAGTCCTCTCTTCAATGTCTGATAGTAGTAACTTGTGACTTCTGTTTTTCCTTGGTTGGTCTAGCTAGAGTTTTGTCAATATTTTTAAAGAACCAACTTTTGGTTTTTGTTGATTTTGTCTGTTGATTTCCTGTTTTCAATTTCATTGATTTCTGTTGTGATTTTTATAATTTCTATGCTTGTTTTAGGTTTAAATAGCCATTCTTTCTCTGGTTCCCTAAAGTGGGAGCTTAGATTATTGATCTTCAATCTTTCTTCGTTTTTTACTTTATGTATTTAGGGCCATAAAGTTACTTCTAAACACTGTTTTCTTAGTTGCAGCATGCACACTCCCAGTTGCAGCATGTGGGATCTAGTTCCCCAACCAATGAAGATCCTGTGTGCTGCAGCTAAGACCCAGCGCAGCCAAAAAATAAATAAATATTATATATATATTTTTTAATGGTCCACATCAAAACAAACAAACAAAAAAAAACACTGCTTTCACTTCATCTTACAAATTTTGAAAATTTGTATTTTCAATTTCATTTAGTTCAAAAAATATTTAATTTCTCTTGAAACTCCTTTGACCCATGTGTTATTTAGAAGTATGTTGTTTAATTCC
Source organism: Balaenoptera borealis (assembly GCF_965194805.1). Classification (NCBI taxonomy): domain Eukaryota; kingdom Metazoa; phylum Chordata; class Mammalia; order Artiodactyla; family Balaenopteridae; genus Balaenoptera; species Balaenoptera borealis. Next base: position 125,944,218 of record NC_138863.1, on the reverse strand, counting down.
CAAATATTTTGGAATTTTCCAGTTATCTTCCTGTTATTGGTTTCTAGTTTAATTTCACTGTGGTCTGAAAACATTCACTGTATGATTTCTGTTCTATAAATTTGCTAACACGTGTTTTATGGCCCAAAATGTGACTTATCTTAGTAAATCAACTCTAGTATTAATGGACTCCTCTATCTTGACATTTATTGTAATCATAATTTTACATTTCTCTATGATTTTAATAACCAATCATGTCTATCTAAACATTACAGTTCATCTTGCCTGTTTTCTTATTGTCTTTGATATGCCTTTTATTTTTAACACCTTTATTGGAGTATAATTGCTTTACAATGTTGTGTTAGTCTCTGCTGTATAGCAAAGTGAATCAGCTATATGTATACATATATCCCCATATCCCCTCCCTCTTGTTTTTCCTCCCACCCTCCCTATCCCACCCCTCTAGGTGGTCACAGAGTACCAAGCTGATCTCCCCATGCGATACAGCTGCTTCCCACTAGCTATCTACTTTACATTTGGTAGTGTATATATGTCCGTGCTACTCTCTTACTTCGTCCCATCTTACCCTTCCCCCTCCCCCTGTCCTCAAGTCCATTATCTACATCTGCGTCTTTATTCCTGTCCTGCCCCTAGGTTCATCAGAACCTTTTTTTTTTTTTTTTAGATTCCTTATATATGTGTTAGCATATGGTATTTGTTTTCTCTTTCTGACTTACTTCACTCTATGACAGATTCTAGGTCCATCCACCTCACTACAAATAACTCAATTTCATTTCTTTTTATGGCTAATATTCCATTGTTGATATGCCTTTTAAATCTTTAGTCAAAGGTGGCCTTCCTGTTGTTTTTTTCTTAGAATTTGTTTGTTAAGGAACTCAATCCTTTCCCCACAGTCTGATTTTTGCCAATTGTACTTAATAGTATAGTTAAACGTGATTCTCTGTCCTCTGGATCCAGAGTCTTGATCTGTTCATTTTTGATTTTTTATTTTGGTAGGACTGTGTGTGATGTTGTATTCTTTCAACAGGAGTTACTTACTGCCTAATTATCTCTTTTTATAATGTTAGCAGCCAGTAGGAGCATCTTCAGGTTGACTCCTGATTCTTTTTGTTATGATCTTGCTCTCTGGTGTGACAAGATGTTCTAAACGCATCTTGTATATTTCCTGCTTCTCAAATTGGTCATTTCTCTAAGAATCTCTAGTTTCAATTACTAGGAAGTGGTGTTTAAACATCACAATCTAGGCAGTGGGGCATGATTATTGCTATTGGGTATGTAATTGTTTCTAGGACTTTTCAATAGACAGATATACAAATGCATATTTAAGTGTAGTGATTAATTACACTTTCCCACCTCCTTTCCATAAACTACTCTTTGGAAGCAAGTCACTAAGTATAGCCCACGTTCAAGCGATGCAAAATTAAGCTCCAACTCCTTGAAGGCTCTCCCCTCATTATTTTATTTTATTTTATATATTTATTTATTTATTTATTTTTGGCTGCATTTAGTCTTCATTGCTGAGCGCAGGTTTCTCTAGTTGCAGCGAGCAGGGGCTACTCTTCATTGCAATATGCAGGCTTCTCACTGCGGTGGCTTCTCTTGTTGTGGAGCACGGGTTCTAGGCACGCAGGCTTCAGTAGTTGTGGCATGCGGGCTTCAGTCGTTGTGGCTCACTGGCTCTAGAGCACAGGCTCAAGAGCTGTGGCACACGGGCTTAGTTGCTCCACGGCATGTGGGATCTTCCCGGGCCAGGGCTCGAACCTGTGTCCCGTGCATTGGCAGGTGGATTCTTAACCACTCTGCCACCAGGGAAGCCCTCCCCTTATTTTTTATTGTTAAAAAAATTTTTTTTTAAATTAAAAAAATAAAAATTTTTGGCCATGCGGCATGTGAGATCTTAGTTCCCCAACCAGGGATCGAACCCGCACCCCCTGCGTTGGAAGCATGGAGTCTTAACCACTGGACCACCAGGGAAGTCCCTCCCTCATTTTTTAAATAGTTGTACTATACCTACAATATCAGAGCATGTCGACAGTAAGGAGCATACTACTCTCCCTTGTAATCTTCAATTGGTATTAGTTCTAGAAATAACTATATATTTAGTGTTTACCACCAGTCCTCATGTCAATGTCTCCATTTTGTTGTTTGAAACTTGTTCTCCGGTGAGTTCCTCAAGAAGGCCTCAGAGGTACAATATTCCTTCAGTTCTGGTGTATCAGTAATTGTTTGTCCACGCCTTTTATAATTGAATGTCAGTTTGACTGACCTTAATAAAATTCTCTTAATAAAATTCTTTTTTTTTTTAAATATACATTTTAGATAAGCAACGCATACTCTTTTTTTAAATTTTATTTATTTATTTATTTAATGGCTGTGTTGGGTCTTCATTTCTGTGCAAGGGCTTTCTCTAGTTGTGGCAAGTGGGGGCCACTCTTCATCGCGGTGCGCGGGCCTCTCACTATCGCGGCCTCTCTTGTTGCAGAGCACAGGCTCCAGACACCCAGGCTCAGTAATTGTGGCTCACGGGCCTAGTTGCTCCGCGGCATGTGGGATCTTCCCAGACCAGGGCTCGAACCCGTGTCCCCTGCATTGGCAGGCAGATTCTCAACCACTGTGCCACCAGGGAAGCCCTCTCTTAATAAAATTCTTGATTCACATATAGTTTACCTTTTTGTTTTACAAAGAGGAAGTGGAAACTTTACAAAGAAAGTGTATATAATCTTTTCATTCAAACTAGCATACCAGTGTTTTAAAAGGCTCACTTATAAGTTAACTTCTACCATTTTAATAGCATGTGATTGGTATTTTTATTTTATTTTATTTTACTTTATTTACCTTTTTTCTTTTTTTTTTTTTTTTTGGCCGTGAAGCTTGCGGGATCTTAGTTCCCCGACCAGGGTCTGAACCTGCACGCTCGACAGTGAAAGTGCAGAGTCCTAACCACTGCACCGCCAGAGAATTCCCATGATTGGTATTTTTAAAGCACTCTCAGGGATTTGTGGCTATCAGGTTGCTACAATTATTGCATTCAGGGTGTGAATCATCCCTGCTTTTTCTTCTCATTACATTTATCCATATTCTCATAGTTTTCCATGCTGTGTAATAAGTTACCACAAATACAAAACAACAATATTTATTATTTCAGTGTCCATGCTTCAGGAACCCAGCAAAGCATAGCTGCAACCCTGGGCAGGGTTTCACGAGGATGCAATCATGGTATCCACCAGGACTGGATATCATCTGAGTCCTCTTCCAGTCTCACATGTTTTTTCAGCATAATTAATTTCCTATTGAACACATGATGGCTTGCCTCTTCAAGGCCCAAAGGAGTGCTTTTCTGGCTTCATAACACCAGAGGCCAGGCAGGCATAGTTACCGCAGTGGACAGCAGAGTCAAAGCAGCAATCTGAATATTTTGACTCGCCATAGGACTCAGACCTATGGTGTTGGCTAGTTAATCATGAGGTTACTAGACATGAAATAGATAGGAAGCCTACTAGATTCTTAATCTGTATAAGCAGAAAAGTTCTAGGTCAAGTGAACAGAAGTCTAGCTCAAATTATAAAACTAGAGAGTCACACCCCCTCAATCAATTCCCAAACTTGAGCCAGTTGACAGATCCAGAACCTTTTGAATGAAGGGGAGTCTGGGTCCCCTTGAGGAAGGACCCCAGTACACTACCAAAAATGTATACTGTTAATCTTTCTCCCAGCCTTCTCCAAAGGGACCTACAGCCTTTTACCACTTTTACCAGAATATCTATGCACTGGGGAACAGGGAATAACCAGACCTTTCAGGGACACTGGCTGTGACTAGGCATTGATTTCAAGAGACCCAAAAATGTCATGTGCCCTACAGTCAGAGTAGGAGCTAATGGGGTTCTGGTCATCAATGGAGTTTTAGCTCAGGTCCATCTCACAGTGGGCCCAGTAGGTCCCCAAGCTCATCCTGTGGTTATTTCCCCAGTTCCAGAATGCAGAATTGGAATAGACATACTTAGCAGCTGGCAGAATCCCCACATTGGATCCCTGACCTTCAGAGTGAGGGCTATTGTAGTGGGAAAGGCCAAATGGAAGTCATTAAAACTGCCTCTTCCTAAGAAAATAAGAAGTCAAAGCAATACCCCATTCCTGCAGGGATTGCAGAGGTTAGCACCACTATAAAGGACTTGAAAGTTGAAGGGGTTGTGATTCCCATCACATCCCCATTCAACTCTCCTATGTGGCCTGTGCAGAAGACTGATGGATCTTGGAGAATGAGAGTGGATTATCATGAACAACTAAGTGGTGACTCCAACTGAAGCTGCTGTAGTGGATATGGTTGCATGGCTTGAGCAAATTTACACATCTCCTGGTCCCTGGTATGCAGCTATTGACCTGGCCTTTTCCTCCTCACCTGTCCATAAAGCTCCCCAGAGCAGCTTGCTTTCAGCCTTCACTGTCCTACCGGAGGGGTATATCAACTCTCCACGCTATGTTACAGTTTAGTCCACAGGGATCTTGATCACCTTTCCCTTTCACAGGATGTCACATTGGTCCATTACGTTGGTGACACTATGCTGATTAGACCTTGTAAGCAGGAAGTAGGCACTACTTTAGACTTATTGGTAAGACACGTGTCGGAGGATGAGAAGGAAAGCCAAGTAAAATTCAGGGACCTCCTACCTCAGTGACATTGCACACAGTTGTGTGCAACATGTCAAGATATGCCTTCTATGTTGAAGGATAGGCCTCTCCTATAACCAAGAAAGAGGCAATGCCTGGTGAGCCTCTGTATATTGGAGGCAACATAGTCCTCATTTGAGTGTGTTACTTCAGCCCATTTGCTGAGTGACCCCAAAGCTGCTGGTTTCGACTGGGGCCCAGAACAAGAGAAGGTTCCACAACTGGTCCAGCTGCTGTGCAAGCTACTCTGCCACTTGGGCCCTATGACCCATCACATCCAGTGGCGCTCGAGTGTCAGTGGTGGACAAGGATGCTGTCCGGAGCCTTTGGCAGGCTCCTGTATGTGAATCGTGTCACAGGCCTTTAGGATTTGGGAGCGAGACCCTGCCATCCTCCATGGATAACTACTCTCCTTTTGAGAAATAGCTCTTGGCCTGCTACTGGGCCTTAGTAGAGACTGCATGCTTGACCATGGGCCACCAAATTACCGTATGACCTGAGCTACGCATCGTGAACTGAGTGTTATCTGACCCACCGAGCCATAAAGTTGGGTGTGCACGGCAATGCTCCATCATCACATGATGGTGGTATATATATGTGATTGGGTCTGGGCAGGCCCTGAGGGCACAGGTAAGTTACATGAAGAAGTGGCCCAAATGCCAATGGTCCCCATTCCTCTTACATTGCCTTCTCTCTCCCAGCCTGTACTCTTGGCCTCATGAGGAGTTCCCTACAATCAGTTGACAGAGGAAAAAAGACTCAGGTCTGGTTTACAAATGGTTCTACATGATATGCAGGCACCACCCAAAAGTGGACAGCTGCACAATAGTCCCTTTCTGGGACATCCCTGAAGGACAGTGGTGATGGTAAATCTTCCCAGCGGGCAGAACTTCAGACAGTGCACCTGGCTGTTCACTTTCTTGGCAGGAGAAATGGCCAGATGTGGGATTATATACCCATTCATGGCTGTGGCCAATGATTTGGTTGGATGGTCAGGGACTTGGAAGGAATATGAATTTCTTTGGTGACAAAGAAACTTGGGGAAGATGTATGTGAATAGACCTCTCTGGATAAGACTATATTTGTGTCCTATGTGAATGTTCACCAAAAGATGACCTCAGCAGAGGAGGATTTTAATAATCAAGGGGATAGGATAACCTGTCCTTTGGATACCAGTCAGCCTCTCTCCCCAGCCACCTCTGTCATCTCCCAACGAGCTCATGAACAAAGTGGCCATGGTGGCAGGGATGGAGCTTATGAATGGGCTTCCACTCATCAAGGCCAGCCTTGCTCTGCTACCAGCAGCAGGGATCAACACTGAGCCCCCATGTGACACCATCCCCTGGGGTGATCTGCCAGCCACCTGGTGGCAGGTTGATTACATTGGACTGCTTCCATCATGGGAGGAGCAACATTTTGTTTTTACTGTAATAGACACTCTGGCTATGGATTTGCCTTCCCTACATGCAATGCTTCTGCCAAAACTACCATCCGCGGACTTACAGAATGCCTTATCCACTGTTATCGTATTCTACACAGCATTGCTTCAGATCGAGGAATGCACTTCACGGCAAAATAAGTGTGGCAATGGGCCCATGCTCACAGAAGTCACTGGTCTTACCATATCTTCCACTAGCCTGAAGCAGCTGACTTGATAGAATGGTGGAATGGCCTTTTTTTCTTTTCTTTTATTATTATTATTATTTTTAATTGAAGTGTAGTTGATTTACAATGTTGTGTTAATTACTGCTGTACAGCAAAATGATTCAGTTATACATATATATACATCTTTTTTTAAAATATTCCTTTCCATTATGGTTTATCATAGGATACTGAATATAGTTCCCTGTGCTATACAATAGGACCCTGTTTTTTATCCATTCTATATACAGAAGCTTACACCTGCTAACCCCAACCTCCCACTTTATTCCTCCCCCAAACCCCTCCACCTTGTCAACCACAAGTCTGTTCTCTATGTCTGTGATTCTGTTTCTGTTTCATAGATAGGTTCATTTGTGTCATATTTTAGATTCCACATATAAGTGATATCATGTGGTATTTGTCTTTCTCTTTCTGACATTTCGCTTAGTATGATAATCTCTACTTGTATCTGGAATGGCCTTTTGAAGACTCAGTTACAGCACCAGCTAGGTGGCAATACCTTTCAGGGCTGGGTCAAGGTTCTCCAGAAGACTATATATTCTCTGAATCAGTGTCCAATATATGGTGCTGTTTCTCTGATAGCCAGGACTCACAGGTCTAGGAATCAAGGGGTAGAAATGGTAGTGGTACCACTCACTGTTACCCTTAGTGACCCCCTAACAAAATTTTTGCTTCCAATTCCTGTGACTTTGTTCTGCTGGCTTAGAGGTCTTGCTTCCAACAGGAGGAATGCTTCCACCAGGAGACACAACAATGATTCCACTGAACTGAAAGTGAAGACTGCCACCAGGACACTTTGCATTCCTCATGCCTCTGAATCAACAGGCAAGGTAGGGAGTTTCTCTGGTGATTGATCTTGATGACCATGGAGAAATTCGACTACTACTCCACAATGGAGGTAAAGAAGAGTATATCTGGAATACAGAAGATACCTTAGGGCATCTCTTAGTATTTCCATGCCCCGTGATTAAGGTCAATGGAAAACCACAATAACTCAATCCAGGCAGGACTACTTATGGCCCCAGACCCTTCAAGAATGAAGGTTTGAGTCACCCTACCAGGTAAAGAACCATGACCAGCTGAGGTGCTTGCTGAAGGCAAAGTGAATACAGAATGGATAGTAGAAGAAGGCAGGTATAAGTACCATCTACAACCACACAACCCATTACAGAAATGAGGACTCTGATTATCATGAGTATGTCCTCCTTATTATACCAACCTGAATTATACCACCAGCTTTCTTGTTTCTCCAGTTTGCACACAGGAGATTGTGGGAAACTTAGCCTCCATAACCACGTGAGCAAATTGCTATAATAAATTTCCTCTTATGTATATCTCTATACATCCTATTGGTTCTGTTTCTCTGGAGAACCTTGATACATACGGTTTCCATGATTCAGGAGCTCAGGACACATAATCAGGAGCCTGATCAGGGTCTCAAAGGCAACAATTATGGTATCATCCGGGGCTGGGATCTCATCTGAGTCCTCTTCCAGGCTCACATGCTTTTTGGCAGAATTCATTCCTGTGGAACTCCTGGTGGCTTGCTTCTTCAAGGCCCAAAGGAGTGTCTTAAGCCTCTCTTAAAGGGCTCCCTGATTAGGTCAGGACACCCAGGATGATCTCCCTTTTAATTAACCTAAAGTTGATTGATTAGGGACCTTAATCACATCAGCAAAATCCCTTCAGTTTTGCCATATGATGAAATCAAATTATGAACGTAAAATCCCATCATATACACAAGTCCCACTCACACTCAAGGCAAGAAGAAGGTCGTGCACACCAAGGGGAAGGAAACTTGGGGGCCATCCTAGACTTCTACCTAACACAAGTTGATTTTTAAAAAAAAATTTTTAAGTGTGTAACAATTGCATTTTGGAAAACATGCTGCTCTCTTTTGTCTTGAGTTTCTAATGTGAACAAGGTCTAGGGTTAAGTTTGAGGACAGATAGAGCAAAGCATGTTTGTACTTTCTGGCTGTTTTTTTGCAGACTGTTTACATCAAAAAGAAAGGCAGCAATAGACAGCAGCATGTGCTAAGCGGTAAATCAGGTACATAAAACAAAAGTGCTTTCAGTGTTTAGAGAAGGAAATCGTCACAGGATAGGAGTGACAGAATGAGGTTAGCAATTGAACTAGATCTTGAAATTGAATTGAACAAATATTTATTAAGCCCTGAGTGACTCTATCGAGGCAGAAAGATGAATCAGACAGTCTCTGCCTTCCAGGAACGTATAGTCTGGAGGGAGGGACAACATTGAACCAAATGAATGTGGGCAGGTTAAAAAGTTTGTAGATTAGAGATAGAATACATAGGGAAGAAATCCCATAAATCATAAAGGATAAATAGTCTGCAGGAAAAGGAAAAAGCAACAAATGGCAAAGCAGAAGGGCAGGGTGCAAGGGGAAGTAATAACGAGAGAGAAAACCACAAATGTGCCAGAGCCCAAGGCTCGGGGTCTTGTACGCCCAGCTACATAATTTTCACTTATCCGTAAGAGTCATGGGAATTCTGGATTTCCCTGGTGGCGCAGTGGTTAAGAATCCGCCTGCCAATGCAGGGGACACGGGTTTGATCCCTGGTCCGGGAAGATCCCACGTGCCGCAGAGCAACTAAGCCCGTGTGCCACAACTACTGAGCCTGCGCTCTAGAGCCCGCGAGCCACAACTACTGAGCCCATGAGCCACAGCTACTGAAGCCCGTGCACCAAGAGCCTGTGCTCCGCAACAAGAGAAGCCACCGCAAGGAGAAGCCCGTGTACCACAATGAAGAGCAGCCCCCGCTCGCCACAACTAGAGAGAGCCCGCACACAGCAACAAAGACCCAACACAGTCAAAAATAAATAAATTAATTCATTCATTCATTTTTTAAAAAAAGAGTCATGGGAATTCTTCAAGGGGCTTGGAGAGGGAAGTGGAGGGCAATAAAGGCACCAAGTAGGATTTTGTTTCCTACATTTCTTCAATTACCCCTGGGAAAGCTAATTAACATCTCTAAGCCTCAATTGTCACATCAGTTAAACTGGGATAATAATAATTTCTATTTCCGAGGTGTTGATGAGATGATGAAATAGAATATTCTGTGCAAAGCCTTTAAGATAGTTCCGAAGGGCCAATATTCAGACAGTGATGAATATTTAGCTACTTTGGTCAGAGATGAAGAATCTCTAGGTAAGAAATTACCCTGCTGCTCTCTGCCAAAGTCTCTTGCTTTGTCTGAGAAGCAAACAGCACAGTTGTTAGGGGAACCACTAACCGAAACTGCCCATCCTGGCCAGGCCGGATAGTAGCCACCTGCAAGAGTTCTCTTACAACAGGAGGTCCTGGTAAAGAACGTGGAACTAACAAGCTACCACCAACTGGAAGAATTCGGGAAAGGTCAAAAGAGAGAGGAGATGCCAGTCCATATGTCCTACCAACCTCCCAGAATCCTCTCACTGGAATCCACCTTGGCTGAGGGGTGTGCGCGCCACCAGGAAGGACCCTGAGTCAGACCAAATATGGACCAAGCAAGATGCTCAGCCAGAGACAACCCGGAAACTAACCCCATCACCATAAAACCTGAGACTGCGAGCCATGTGGCAGAGCAGCTCTCCTGGGTTCCCTTAGCCTCCTGCTCTCCACCTGGGCACCCCTTCCCAATAATGTCTCTTGCTTTGTCAGCACGTGTGTCTCCTCAGACAATTCATTTCCGAGTATTAGACAAGAGCCCACTCTCAGGCCCTGGAGAGGTCCCCCTTCCTGCAACACATTGAGTTAGGCAATAACTTCTTAGAAACAAGACCAAATGCACAAGTGATAAATGAAAAAAAAATTATTTGAACTTTATCAAAATTTAAAACTTTTGTGCTTCAAATAACACCATCAAGAAAGTGAAAAGGAAATCCTCAGAATGGGAGAATATGTTTGTAAATCTTGTCTCTGCTAAGGGACTTGTATCTAGAGTATTTAAAGAACTCTTACAACTCAATAATAAGATAAATAAAGCAAATTTTTAAATGGGCAAAGGATTTAAATAAACATTTATTCAAAGAAGATACATAAATGGCCAGTAAGCACATGAAAAAATACCTAACATCATCAGTTTTGCAAATCAACACCAGATTAAGATACAAATGCACACCCTTTAGGATTACTATAATAAATACGATGACAATAACAAGTTTTGTCCACAATGTGGAGAAATTGGAACCCTCATATATTGCAGGTTGGAATGTAAAATGGTGCAGCCACTATGGAAAATGTTCTGGCAATTTATCAAAATGTTAAACATAGTATTATCATGTGATACAGCAATTCCACTTCTAGGTACACACTCAAAAGAACTGAAACCTATGTCCACACAAAAACTTGTATATGAATGTTCATAACACCGTTATTCATAATAGCCTAAAAGTAGAAACAACCCACATACCCATCAACTGATGAATGGATAAACAAAATGTGATATGTCCATCCATCATCCATACGGTGGAATATTATTTGACCGAAAACATTATGCTAAGTGAAAGAAGCCAGACACAAAAGACCAAATATTGCATGAGTCCATATACATATGAAATGTCCAGGTTAGGCAAATCCATCACAGAGCAATGGTTGCCAGGGGCCGGAGAGAGGAGGGAATGGGTGACCGTGACGGGAGAGGAGGTTTCTCTTTGAGCAACGAGAATTTTCCAAAATTAGACTAGGGTGATTGTTGCAAAACTGTACATATACTGAAATCCATCAAATTGTACACTTTAAACAGATGAATTTTATGGTATGTATTTATATCTCAATAAAGCTGTTTTTTTTTAAAAACGCAAGTTTCTTCAAGGGGTCAAACATTAGACTTCTCCATGCCAAATGCAATAACAGAAAACTACAGGGCAATGCCTACAAAATCCTAAGGGAAAGATTGACCTAAGAATTTTATACACCGTGAAGATATCTCTTTAAATACAAGAGGAACAGACGGACTGCTGATAAAGCTACCCAAAATGAAATCTAGCTAAATAAGAAAGATTCAAATGAAAGAATTCAACAACAGAGGAGTCAAGGTAAAAGGACTGAAGGTGAAAATGGAATCAAGTTAAAATTAGAACCATGATTAAACAGTGGGGGAAATATGATTTGAAATAAAATGTAAACGTTACTGACCAGGGTTCTTGGCCTCCTTAATTAATCAGTAGAAATTGATCAGAGGCCAGACAAGAAATTCAGGCAAGGCCTTGGGAGCGAGAACACACAACAAGTTCCCTTGCTTGCTCACTCACTCAGCAGGGGCGAGCTGGTTCCTTATGTGGGGTGAGGGTAGGGGTGTGTCCAGGGGTCGGCGGGAGGGGTGGCAGAGGTGGTTTGCCCACCCCTTTGGTAGTGTTGTGTGCAGCGGGCATGCGCGGTACCCTGCCTTTGCTCCTGACCCCCTGCTTTTGCTCCCGGATCCTCAGAAGTGGCAGTTGGGATTTCTGGTCTGTTTGAATCTTGTCCAGAACTTGCCCCAACTGCACATGAATGCACACAGTTACTTTTAGTCCCTTATAGTTTCTTTGTATTTTATTGCTCCAGGGGACCTTCTGTTCAGGTGCAAGCACTGCAGCAAAGGGTCCCAGGTCCAAGCCTGTCTCATAAATATTATAAACAAAGGAGGATCATTAACTCCTGTCTTTTAGAGATGAGGAGAAAAATGTTAAACTTCCTTCCTGTTCCCCTCCTTCTGCCTTTTGACTTTGTTGTTTGTATGTATTTTTCAGGTGGTGAGCAGAGGTTAGACTGCTTTTTGTCCCACAGGAACAAACAACTGTGTCATCTCAGTGGCTCAACGGTGCAGGTGTTCTGTGCCAACGTTCCACACCCAACACTGGTTGTCCGGGGCTCCACTCCACACTGTCACCTGGAGACCCGGATCAACAGAGGGTCACTGTCCTGTAGCTGCAAGGCTGGGAACACCTGGCCCTCACTGTCAACACCCCAGGGAATAGCCTGCTGAGCGGGGTTCACACAGGCAATAAAATGCGTTAGCCCAGAAGTTGGGAATTCCCTGGCGGTCCAGTGATTAGGCTGCTTCGCTTCCACTGCACGGGGTGCGGGTTCAATCCCTGGTCAGGGAACTAAGGTCCCCCATGCCACGCTGCACGGCCAAAGAAGAGAAAAGAAAAACATAAACAAACAAAAACAGAAGTGACACCTGTCACTTTGAATCCCAGCCCATTGCCCTGTCTTAACTGCAAGGGAACAGGAGAGCGTGACTTCAGCTGTCCCTGGCAGAGAGGGAAAGACTGGATACGGGCAAGCTCTAGAAGTGCCTGGAATACATCACTAAGATACATCACTAAGGGTCAGGAGTAGCAGGGACTCCTCACCTCTAATGGTTTTGAAAGGCTTCCCCTTTCCTGGGGCGCCAGTGCCCACAGCCCTGTCCCTGGGGGAGCTTTGGGATCTCGTACCGGTCAGCGGCAGCCTTACTGTCCTCGCAGGTCCTGTGGGAAGATAGTCTTGACTGTGGTTCTCCTTGCACGGCCTTGGAACCCAGTTGATTCTTTCCAAAGATGTCCATGTCTTTCCACACATTCTTCACCTTCTCAAAGCAGCCTGGGTGGATTTTTGTCATTTGAGATAGAGAACCCTTACTGGCAGGGTACTGTTACGCATATGGCAGTTAGGTGGCTGGGAAAATGCCCATTTCTCATTAACTTGTTCTGTGCCGAGTGAATAAGTTTCATGATAGAAAAGCCAAATTTGTGGGCTGGGCGTAAAAGATTTTACCCCCAGTCCCCAAACGGGGCTCCTACCAGAATTACCCTTGATAGTTTCGCTTTTCCGAGACCTATATTTCCTTTAAGGACAAGAAGAAAAGAAATAATGCATTCTTTCAAATATGCAAGGGCGCTTCCACACATGCCCCATTTCTTTCTCAAAACTGAGGACTTTAGGCATTTCTTCCATCAGTAATTGAACACTACCTGTAGCTCTGCCAGCACTTCAGGCTGAGAGGAATAATTTCTCAAGTGCTAAACTGCAGCTAACTGCCAAATGATTTTGTGAAGGAAAGTGAGGTGCCATGCCGTTTCCAGCTACAAAAAGAGCATCCACGACCCACAGACTGGGAGAGAATATTTGCAAATCACTTATCTGACTTGTATCCAGAGTATATAAAGAATACTTACAACTCAATAAAAAGACAATCCAATTAAAACGGGCAAAGGATTTGTACAGATATTTCTCCAAAAAAAGACCTGCAAATCAAAGCTATATACATTAAAAGATATTAAGGGAATGCAAATCAAAACCACAATGAGATACCACTTCATGCCCAGTAGGATGGCTCTCATTTAAAAAGACAGACAATAGGGACTTCACTGGTGGTGCAGTGGTTAAGAATCCACCTGCCAGTGCAGGGAACACAGGTTCGAGCCCTGGTCTGGGAAGATCCCACATGCCGTGGAGCAACTAAGCCCGTGCGCCACAACTACTGAATCCGCTCACTGCAACTACTAAAGCCCATGCGCCTAGAGCCCGTGCTCCGCAACGAGAAGCCACCGCAGTGGGAAGCCTGCGCACCGCAACGAAGAGTAGCCCCCGCTCGCCGCAACTACAGAAAGCCTGCGCGCAGCAACAAAGACCCAACACAGCCAAAAATTTTTAAAAATTAAAAAACTAAAATATAAAAAAATCTGTTTAAAAAATAAATAAAAAGACGGACAGTAACAAGTATTGCTGAGGATATGGAGTAATTGAGGGCTCATACATTGTGGGTGAGAATGTAAAATGATGCAGCCATTCTGGAAAACAGTCTGGCAGTTCCTCAAAATGCTAAACCTAGAGTTACCATATGAAACAGCAATTCCACTCTACGTGAAGTAGGATGAAAGCACATGCCCACAAACATAAATGTACACAAATGTTTACAGCAGCATTATTTATAATAGCCCAAAAGGGGAAATTAGGGCTTCCCTGGTGGTGCAGTGGTTAAGAATCTGTCTGCCAACGCAGGGGACACGGGTTCGAGCCCTGGTCCAGGAAGATGCCACATGCCGCGGAGCAACTAAGCCCTTGCGCCACAACTACTGAGCCTGCGCTCTAGAGCCCAAGAGCCACAACTACTGAGCCCATGAGCCACAACTACTGAAGCCCGTGCACCTAGAGCCTGTGCTCCGCAACAAGAGAAGCCACCGCAATGAGAAGCCTGTGCTCCGCAACAAGAGAAGCCACCGCAATGAGAAGCCTGTGAACCGCAACGAAGAGTAGCCCCGCCTCGCCGCAACTAGAGAAAGCACCCGCGCAGCAACGAAGACCCAATGCAGTCCAAAATAATTATAATTAATTAATTAATTTTTTAAAAAATCTCTACCTTTAAAAAAAAAGGGGGGGGTGTGGAAATTATTCAAATGTCCATCATCTCATGAGTGGATAAACAGAATGCAGTATATCCGTATAATGGATTATTATTCAACCATAGAAGGAATGAAGTACTGACACATGGAGAGACCTTGAAAACATTAGGTGAAGTGAAAGAAGCTGATCACAAAGACCACAGATTGTATAATTCCATTCATTTGAATGGTCCTGTCCAGAAGAGGCAAATCCATAGAGAAAGAAAGGCATTCAGTGGTTACCAGGGCCTGGGGAGAGGAAGGATGGGAAGTGGCTGTAAAGGGTGTGGGGTTTCATTCGGGTGATGAAAATATCCTAAAGCGAATTGTGATGGTTGTACAATTCTGAATATACTAATAAGGACGGAATTGTACCCTGTAAAAAAGTCAGTTTTGTGGTCTATGAATTAGATCTCTTTAAAAACTGTCATTTTTAGGGGGCTTCCCTGGTGGCGCAGCGGTTGAGAGTCTGCCTGCCAATGCAGGGGACACGGGTTCGCGCCCTGGTCTGGGAAGATCCCACATGCCGCGGAGCGACTAGGCCCGTGAGCCACAACTACTGAGCCTGCGCGTCTGGAGCCTGTGCTCCGCAACAAGAGAGGCCGCGATGGTGAGAGGCCCGCGCACCACGATGAAGAGTGGCCCCCGCTTGCCACAACTAGAGAAAGCCCTCGCACAGAAAGGAAGACCCAACACAGCCAAAAATAAAATAAATAAATTAAAAAAAAAAAAACTGTCATTTTTAAAAAGTACACATAAAACAGCTATTTTGCTCAGATGTTTTTTAAGGTTCAAACAAGTTTGTTATTCTCATTTTCAGCTTTTGAAAGTGATTGTGTAGGAAGAAAATAGATCAGACTCTTGCCAGTAAGAGGTGGTTAAATTTTGCCTTGGGGAATAACAGATTAGGGCCTAAATCCTATTAAATTTATTCAGTGCTTCACTCCCTTCCCCCTAGGTCTCTCCTCCTCAAAGAAGCATTTTCCAAAGGCCTAAGCATGTTGACCTATGGTCGTGTCCAGGGTTTGGGGACAGGAATGACCTCAAACGCCCTGTCCACTGGCGCCAGGGACCTAAAGGTTCCGGACACGGTGGGAGGGGTGCACGCCCTCCAGGGCTCCTTCCTCCCCACCCTCGGGGCCTCTTGCTGGAGGGTCTAATCTCAACATGCAGCAAGGCCCCTGCAATGTAACAAATCACAGAAAGACAGCTTCTCATACCTTGGAATAGCGCTGGCCTGGTGGTTTGGAGACTTTGATGGTGCTCTGATGGGGCTGGCAACTCAGTTGTGGCAGGAGCATGTCACTCTACCCTTTGGGGCCTCAGTTTCCTTATCTGTAAAATGAAATATTTGGATTGGATAATTTCTCACCCTTGGGTTACATTTCCTTTCTATAACAGATACAGATATGTGTGGCTACAGCTAACAAGACCGATATTCAAACTTTGCATTTCCTTCTCTCCTTTTAGAAATATTTCTATTTCCTTATTTTAATAAAAATTAACATCAATTCCAGACATTTTATTAAACTTTGACGTGTTGATTTATAGTAGTAATACTTTATCCTTGTTAAGGGGGTAAAAACTTTCAATGCAGCATTGGCTAGCAGGTCCGGTGAGAGTGGGCCCCCCCCCCACTGATGTGAGAAATCCACGTTGGTTCGTTTGTCCCCTCTGCTTTCGGGCAGAGTCACAGAAAGGAAAGAAAACAAGAGCCCGTTCACTTCTCCCCCTGCCCTTCCACATCTTCCTTTCCTCTCCAGGGGAAGCACTGTTAACAGTTGTGTCTATGCCTCCTGTCTTTTTTTTCCATAGAGTCACATGCAGATAGATAAACATGTACAGAGACACATCACAACGATTTGACAGTGATGAAATGGGACCAAGTAGGTCGCTGGCTTTTTCCCTTCACAGTTTCTTAGAGAGTAATCTTTGCTGGGGTGAAGTTCCACCAGGCTCTTTTTCCCAACCACGTGGTTTTCCTTATATGAATGTACCATAGTGCACTCTGGACTCAGTTTCTCTAGTGGTGAAATTAGGTGGTAAAAAATTCTTTTTTGCGTCGTAACCAATGCTGCACCACCTTGTATTCACGTTTTTGTGCACATGTGCGTGATACCTAGAAATGGAGTGGTGACAAAACGTAGTTCTCCAGAGGAAACTGCTAACAGTTGCCATACATCCTTCTATATTTTTTTCCCAGTCTGTGGCATGCAAATATATATGCATACAGAGAAATACAGGTATGTATAGAAATATATCACAGTGTCTGTAGGCTAATGAAAACAGGACTAAGGTTGGATTTTGGTAGGTGCTGCTGAGGTAGGAGATCGATGGGCCCCAGGCTGAGCGACAGCAACCCGTCTCCTGCTGACGCTTCAAGATAAGATACTAGCAGAAGCATTGGGCCCTGACTGAGTGGAAGACAAAGCGACCACATTTTCCTCATTTTCGGGGTCAAGGGGATTTCCCAGCCCGACACATGCACAGAGAATGTCCTCAGTCTCCGGAGGGACCAAAGGAGGGAGGAGCCACCAGCCCATAATATGTCCTGCCAACCCCTAGAAACCTTCGTGCTGGAATCCATCGTGGCTGAGAGATGCGTGCACCTGCCAGGAAGGACCCTGAGTCAGGCCAAATATGGGCCAAGCAAGATGATTGGCCAGAGACAACCAGGAAAACTGCCCCCGTGTAAGAGATCTAAGCACCCCTACTGGGTGCAACTCACTCCTGAGTTCCCTGGTGTGCTTTTCCACACGTACTCAGATTATGATCTGTTTCACAATCTCTGTCTCTCTGCTGAATTCTTTCCTCAAAGAAGACAAAGACCGAGGCCCTTCTTCCCGCCACCTCCTCCCACCCACCCACCCCTGCCCCGCCAAGATCACCGCCAAGTCACTTTCCCACAGGGCTGCATCCCCACTCCCCACTTGTCCACACTCCCTGACACTGGCAAGTGTCAGTAGTATTACATTGTACCAGTCGATGGTGGGAAAATATTCTAATTTACATTTTCCTGACGGCCAGGAGGATCAATCATTTTTACTTATGTTTATTAGCCATTTGCATTGTTTATGTTATTCATTGCCTATTCATCTTATGGCCAATTTTTCTTTTGGGTTTTGTGTGTGTGTGTGTGTGTGTCTTTTTCTTATTGATTTGTGATTAGTCTATAATTGTGCCTTGATGTTACCATCTCATTTCAAGAAAAAACAAAACAAACAAAAGCTAAGCTCCTCATTTGCCCTCTTTTTATACACTAAGTTCTCTTATGCCTGGGTATGAAACATTCATGCAAGTTAACATGGGCCTTGAAGTTAACCAAACAAGTCTTTTCCCAGAACATTCAGGAACATTTTTCCTGAATTTCCCATTTGCACAGCAGCAAGATGACACGCCTTCTGAGCACCTTTCTTTCCCCCTTTTTGCCCAGGTCACCAGTCCACAGGCCCCACTCCTTTGAAAGAGCAGGTCTGCAAAGACAGGATGCAGGCGCCCATGGGCAGCACTCAAATGACACTCCCTCCGCAGCACAATTGTCTGCCTCTTAACCTTAGACACACCTACTCATTCTTTTTTTTTTAAATAGATTTTTTTTTTAATTTTTGGCTACGTTGAGTCTTCGTTGCTGCGCGCGAGCCTTCTCTAGTTGTGGTGACTGGGGCCTACTCACTGCGGTGGCTTCTCTTGTTGCAAGCATGGGCTCTAGACACGCGGGCTTCAGTAGTTACAGTACACGGGACCTAGAGTGCACGGGCTTCTGTAGCTGTGGTTCTCAGGCTCTAGAGTACAGGCTCAGTAGTTGTGGTGCACGGGCTTAGTTGCTCCTTGGCTTGTGGGATCTTCCTGGGCCAGGGATCAAACCCGTGTCCCCTGCATTGGTAGGCCGATTCTTAAGCACTGCGCCACCAGGGAAGTCCCATCTACTCATTCTTTTATATATATATATATATATATATATATATATATATATATATATATATATATATATATATGGTCTTCGTTGCTGTGCGTGGGCTTTCTCTAGTTGCAGCGAGCCGGGGCTACTCTTCGTTGTGGTGTGCAGGCTTCTCATTGCAGTGGCTTCTCTTGTTGCAGAGCATGGGCTCTAGGCGCATGGGCTTCAGTAGTTGCGGCACATGGGCTCAGTAATAGTGGCTCGTGGGCTCTAGAGCGCAGGCTCAGTAGTTGTGGCTCACGGGCTTAGTTGCTCCGCGGCATGTGGGATCCTCCTGGACCAGGGCTCGAACCCGTGTCCCCTGCATTGGCAGGTGGATTCCCAACCACTGCACCACCAGAGAAGCCAATCCCATCTACTCATTTTTGATCTTTGATGTACAGATACTATGAGAGTATAATGTGGACCTCGTATACCTAGAACACGATGATGTATGGCCTTTTAGTCATTGCAGGGCCAAAGTGACATGGGAGAGCATAGGGGTTGTAGGAAATGAGACTCCTCCTCACCTTGGTGGTTAAGTAAATCCTGGAATTTGCTGTTACGGGAGTGATGTGTGGACATGTCTACCATCATGTGTCGCATAGTGGGGCCTGAGTAAGTGGTGGCAATTAACACTGTGCGTGTTTTTCTTTTTTCCAAATGTTTATTTAGTTTTTGGCCGCAGCATGTGGCATGTGGGATCTTAGTTCCCCGACCAGGGATTGAACCTGTGCCCCCTGCAGTGGAAGCACAGAGTCCTAACCACTGGACCGCCAGGGAAGTCCTTGTGCGTGTTAATATACGTATCATATTTCCACAGGCTTTAGTTGGATGACTTTACCTCCTAAGATTCACAGGATACCCAAGAGCCATTTTAATCTGCCCTGATGTAATTTCCTGCTGAGTTTCCTAAAATGTCCAGGCTGAGATGCAGGCCAGAGAGGCCAGAATTGGCTCTTGTTGGCAGTGAATAGACAGGAAAAGCTTCCATAAAACATAAAACTGCCATTAGCTTACATTTTCTAAGGTCACTGTGTTTGGCACGATGGTCTTGTCACAGCCATTACCAGCAATGAGCTTAATGCGTGGACGAAGCAGCTGCACCTGCAGATGATTTCCTTGAAGGTAGATTGTGAACAGCGTTTCTTGGAAAGCTTCACTTTCTAGAGCAACGTTGAAAGCTTCAACCAATAAAAGCTTAGGGGTTCACGGCCATTGGAGAATCTGTATCTCAAGCTGCCTGCACGTCCATGGTGCAGACTGCAGTAGTGTGAGGGCTTTGCATGCAAGGTTTCCCAGTCATCACGTAACAGGGAAGAATCAGGGGCTTCCCTGGTGGCACAGTGGTTAAGAATACGCCTGCCCAGGCAGGGGACATGAGTTCAAGCCCTGGTCCAGGAAGATCCCACATGCCGCGGAGCAACTAAGCCCGTGCACCACAACAACTACTGAACCTGCGCTCTAGAGCCCGCGAGCCACAACTACTGAGCCCGCGTGCCACAACAACTACTGAAGCCCACGTGCCACAACAACTACTGAAGCCCACGTGCCACAACAACTACTGAGCCTGCGCTCTAGAGACCATGAGCCGCAACTACTGAGCCTGCGTGCCACAACTACTGAAGCCCGTGTGTCTAGAGCCTGTGTTCCGCAACAAGAGAAGCCACTGTAAGGAGAAGCCTGTGCACCACAACAAAGAGTAGCCCCCACTTGCCGCAACTAGAGAAAGCCTGTGCACAGCAGCGAAGACCCAACACAGCCAGATAAAATAAATAAATAAATAAATTTATTTTTTTAAAAAGAACATTGTATTCTATCACAAGTTAATCACTAAAGGGGTGTGGCCTAAAAGCTTAAATTATACATAATGGCCCATCTCTGGGAACCTTGCCTCCCAGGTAATGAGCGTTAATCCAAAATATCTTTATTTAGATATTAAATAAAGGAAACATCCCAACCAGGTCCACCTGTGAATGACTGCAGGAAAGAAGAAACACATCCCCTCTGGAGACTGACCAGAACCAGGAAATGTTTGACTTTACTCCCTCCCCTTTTAGTATAAAACAAGCCTGAATTCTAACTTAGTCAAGGTGGTTCTTTGGGACACGAGTCCATCATCTTCTTGGTCTGCTGGCTTTCCAAGTAAAGTCACCATTCCTTGCCCCAATGACTTGAATCTCGATTTATTTTCCTGTTGTACAGCAAGCAGCATGAGCTTGGACTTGATAACAATCACCATCATGCTTACTGCTTACTGAGCGCAACTGTGTGTGCACAGGTAGAGTGCCAGGACAGGGCCTTTACGTATGTCATTTAACCGTGGCAGCTCACCTGTTGGGCAGTTATCAATCAGAGGAGAAAGCTAAGGCTCAGAGAGGTCAAGTGACCTGCTTGGTAGGTGGAGGAGCTAAATGCAAACCACAAATCTGTGCACTTTGCTCTGTGAACATCCTACTCTTTGTCACGGACCGGTGATCCATTCCTCACCCACTTTGGTCATTTGCATATTCACCTGGCCTTTCATCTAAGGAGCAGAGCTGGCACATAAACTCTAAAGAGTATGTCCTGTGTGCTAAAAACTGTCAGGTGTCTTACATATGTGATCTCTTAATCTTCACAGTTCTAAGAGGATTTGAACTTCTTATTTGAATAGTGTCAATTTTTAAAATTTATTTATTTATTTATTTTGGCTGCGCCAGGTCTTAGTTGTGGCACATGGGACCTTTGTTGCAGCATGGGGGATCTTTAGTTGGGGCATGCGGACTTCTTAGTTGTGGCACGCGTGCAGGGTTTAGTTCCCCAACCAGGGCTCGAACCTGGGCCCCCTGCATTGGGAGTGCAGAGTCTTACCCACTGGACCACCAGAGAAGTCCCTGTCATTTGTTTTTAAACTGTATTTTTAAAATAAATTTATTTATTTTATTTATTTATCTTTGGCTGCGTTGGGTCTTCATTGCTGCGTGCGGGCTTTCTCTAGTTGCAGCGAGAGGGGGCTACTCTTCGTTGCGGTGCTTGTGCTTCTCATTGTGGTGGCTTCTCTTGTTGTGGAGCTTGGGCTCTAGGCGCGCGGGCTTCAGTAGTTGTGGCCCATGGGCTCAGTAGTTGCGGCATGCGGGCTCTAGAGCGCAGGCTCAGTAGTTGTGGCGCACGGGCTTAGTTGCTCTGCGGCATGTGGGATCTTCCCGGACCAGGGGTTGAACCCATGTCCCCTGCCTTGGCAGGTGGATTCTTAACCACTGTGCCACCAGGGAAGTCCCTCATTTATTTTTTAAGTAGCAAGTCCATACAGAAAAGTACATAAATCCTAAGTAAACAGCCCAGTGGACTTTCACAAAATGAACACACCTGTGTGATCACAGCTGATCTAGAAACAAAACAGTGTGTCTTCCCTCCCTCCCTCCTGCCCATCCACCCTCTCTCTGGTTAACACATGTATCTCTATGCAGCTCACATGAGGATTTTTTTAAAATAAATTTATTTATTTATTCATTTTTCACTGCATTGGGTCTTCGTTGCTGCACGTGGGTTTCCTCTAGTTGTGGCAAGCGGGGGCTGCTCCTCGTTGTGCTGCATGGGCTTCTCATTGTGGTGGTTTCTCTTGTTGCGGAGTACGGGCTCTAGGCGTGCGGGCCCCAGCAACTGTGGCACGCAGGCTCAGTAGTTGTGACACACGGGCTTAGTTGCTCCGCGGCATGTGGGATCTTCCCGGACCAGGGCTCGAACCCGTGTCCCCTGCACTGGCAGGTGGATTCTTAACCACTGCGCCACCAGGGAAGCCCGATGACTTTTTGTTTTCTTTGGCCACGCTGTGCGGCTTACAGGATCTTCGTTCCCAACCAGGGACTGAACCCGGGTGCCCAGCAGCGGAAGCTCAGAGCCCTAACCACTGGACCTCCAGGGAATTCCCTCACATGAAGATCTTCGTGTCTGATTTGGAGAAGGTTGCAAATAATTAATGAAACAGCATTTTTTTAAAATACAGGTTTTATATTCTATAAACTCAGAATGAAATTGATAAGCCAGGCCTCGCCTGTCACATGGGACTAAGTTCAAAGTGAAAGGCACAGATCATAATTTCAAATCGGAACCTTTGGTAAATGTCCTATAACTTTTTTTTTAATAAATTAATTAATGTATTTGGCTGCGTGGGGTCTTAGTTGAGGCACACAGGATCTTTCGTTGTGACACGTGGGCTCCCTAGTTGTGGCGCACGGGCTCTAGATTGCTCAGTAGTCGCGGTGCTCGGGCCTAGTTGTCCTGCGGCACGTGGGATCCCAGTTCCCCGACCAGGGATCAAACCCGCATCTCCCGCATTGGCAGGCGGATTCTCAACCACTGGACCACCAGAGAAGTCCCCTACAACTTTTACTAGAATACACTGAATGTTCCACATTGCAAGGCATTTCAGCAATACTTATTTCAAATCAACATTTCTTCTACAGGTACCAAGCATCTGATATGTACTAGATACACGAGTAGGCCTGCCCACCCAGGCTCCTTCCCCACAGATGTCTCCTTTTGGAGCCAGAGAAAAGGCCACCTGTACCTGTGGTTCTGAAACCAACCCTCAGACACTCTCTGACACCAACTAGATGTCCAACAATTCAAGTCAATCCAGTTCTGACCCTAACTACCCAGGTTAGCGGCAGACCCCGCTGGTGTAAGAGGTCAGTTCCACAAGACCTAACCCAGCCCCCGTTTCAGATGCCAATTGCAGGTCCTGGGGGGCCACCCCTACTTCTGACAGACCAGCTGCAGATCAGGGGTTCCCCCAGCCCCTCCTCAGTTTCAATACTCACTAGAATGACTCACAGAACTCAGGAAAACACTTTACTCATGTTTACTGGCTTATTATAAAGGATACATCTCAGGAACAGCCAAATGGAAGAGTTGCAGAGGGCAAGGCGTGGGAGACGGGATGCGGAGCTTCCACGAACAGATTTTGGAGGGACACAAACATTCAGTCCATGGCACCTCTTCTATTGTAATTTATTTTTAAACATCACTTCCTTCACAATTATTTGAAAAGGTGTTCAGTTCAGACATCTTGAGGCAGTTCCTGCTTCCTGCCAAGGTTCCTGAAATATCTCACAAAAAGTGTCACTTTGTGATGAGAATTTGGGAGTAATTTTCTGCCAAAATTGTTGAAGTCTCTGGGTCCTAATGATAAAGTTGGCTAATACAGCTTGTTATAATACCGTAGTGTGAAATCTGGGACCAGTACAAAGTTTCCTGTAGGGGAGGTGGATTGATTTTGAGCTCAGAGGATTGGTGGGTTACTTGTACCTTACCTGGGCCCCATCTCCTCAATGTCTCACTCTTCTTGCTAAAAATCAGGATCAGCTCAGGAATTCCCTGGCGGTCCAGAGGTTAGGACTCTGCGTTTTCACTGCCGAGGGCGCGGGTTCGATCCCTGGTCTGGGAATTCACATCCCGCAAGCCTCGCAGCGCATCCAAAAAATAAACAAATAAAATTGAAAATTAAAAAAAAAAAATCAGGGGGCCGTTGCACCCTCCCGTGGACCTGTCCCAGGGAGGGTGCAATGGCCAGCCCCTCAGATAAACACGAGCAATAACCAGGCCTCTGGAGCCTGCCGTTTCCTCGGCACCAGCTGAGAGAAGTGAAGGCTAACAAAGAAGGACCAGTTTCCTTGCAGCTGCTAAAACCACGTTCGTGTCGCTTCTCCGGTGAAGTCTGGAGTGTGAGAAGCTGTGGCCTCTCCTGGGTCAGCACCACCCCACATACACACCCCAGTCCTGGCTCTCGGGGACGGAAGAAGCATTACACCTTGCCTGTTTGTTACCCGTCTTTTGAGTCTTTACTCTTTAGAGCCAATCCTGGCTCCACAGATGGAACTGGAAATTTATTCCTTAATGAGACTGATACAAAACAGGGTCAGAAAACGGGGTGACAGCTCCTGTAAAAATCTTCTGATTTCTTTAGAATCTTCCGTTTCTGTGAGGATGGAAGATGGAGCTCGGGGGACGCACAATAATTCTTCCCTAACGTACTCTTCTTTCCTGCGGACTTGAGGATTTCAGCTACCCTCGCATTCAGGCAGAGGCATTTTTGTTGTCTCGTGCCATGTGACCTGTTCCAGGGACACTTTATATTTTGCCTACTCTTTTAATAGAAGACATCATTTATTGGCACACATAAGTGATGAGTCTGGGGGCAGCTTTACCTCCAGGCATGGACTGTGTCAGAGGCTCAGATGATACAATCAGCCTGGTTTCTTCCCAGCTCCTCCAGGTCATGAGCTACAAGGTGGCAAGACCCCAGCTGGCAGTGCCAGGAGAAAGGCAAGCCGCCACTCTTGCTCGGCAACTGTCTTTGGCCTGAATTAGATCATGGGGTCAGGCCTGACCACTCACTGGGACGAGGAGGATGAGATGCCAGGCCTAGTTCCATCCTGACCTTGCAGTGAAGCTGGAAGCTGAGCCGACCTGAAGGCTGGGCTGAAGTATGGTAAAGGTGTGCTCCTTGGGGTCTCAGAGCCCACAGCCCCCAGGTCCTGAGCCTCAAGCTCCCTCTGGGCAGGGCTGGTCAGCCAGAGTTTGTTCATTTTTATGACTGAGCAGTATTCTAGATTTAGGCTAGTACATATAAAGCTGCTATGACAATAGTAGAAGGGTTTTTGTGAGGACATAACTTTTTACATCTCTAGAATAAATGTCTACTGCTGCAGTTGTCAGATCATATGGTAAGTATATGTTTAGCTTTTAAGAAACTGCCGAACTATTTCCAAAGTGGTTGTACCATTTTACATTGCCATCCTCACCGGCATTTTGTATAAGCACTACTTTTTATTTCAGCTCTTCTGATAGGTGTGTAAGCACATCCCAGGGTGGGGACTTTGCTGGCGGTCCAGTGGTTAAGATGCTTCCACCGCAGGGGGCAAGGGTTAGATCCCCCTTCTGGGGACTGAGATCCCACATGCCGTGGCTAGTGTGGTCTTAATTCGCCCAGTGGCCAGTGACACTGAACATCTTTTCATGTGCTTATTTTCCTTCCGTATATCCTCTTCAGTGAAAAGTTTATTCATACATTTTGCCCATTTCCTAATTGGAGTGTATGTTTTTTACAGTGAAGTTTTGAGAGTTCTTTATATATTCTAGGTATGAGTCCTTTATTGGATATGTGATCTGTAAATATTTTCTCCCATTCTG
This sequence comes from Balaenoptera borealis, assembly GCF_965194805.1. Lineage (NCBI taxonomy): Eukaryota > Metazoa > Chordata > Mammalia > Artiodactyla > Balaenopteridae > Balaenoptera > Balaenoptera borealis. The sequence continues at coordinate 125,918,431 of NC_138863.1, read as the reverse complement.
TAGCTTGTCTTTTTGTCCTCTTTCAGAGGGTCTTTCACGGAGAAAATGTTTCTATGAAACCAACTTATCATTTTTTTCTTTTGTGGATGATGCTTCTGGTTTTCATGTCTGAGAACTGTTCACCAAGCCTTAGATCTTGAAGATTTTCTGCTGTTTGCTTCTTCTAAAAGTTTTAGCATTTTACACTTTAAAGTCTGTGATCCATTTTGAGTTAATATCAGGTAAAACAGCCTTAATATCAGGTACAAGTTGCGACGTTAAGCCAAGATTCTTTTTTTTTTCTTTTCATATTTTTTGTTTTGTTTTGTTTGCCTAAGGATATCTAATTACTCTGGCACCATTTGTTGAAAAGACTCTTTTCCTCCACTGAACTGCTTTCTCACTTTTTTGTCAGAAGCCAGTTGGCCATACTGGATAACCAGTAGGCGATCTCTGCCTTCTCTATTCTGTAATCTATGTGTTGGTCCCTCAGCCAATACCACGGTCTCTCTTTTTTTTTTTCTTCCAGTTTTATTGACAAATAATGGACATACATCACTGTATTAGTTTAAGGTGTACTGCATGATGGTTTGATTTACATATATTGTGAAATGATGACCACAATAGGTTCAGCTAACATCCATCATCTCATATAGATACAATAAAAGAAAAGAAAAAAGAAAAGAAATTGTCTTTGTGATGAGAACTCTTAGGACTTACTCTTTTTTTTTTTAACATTTTTTTTAAATTTATTTATTTTATTTATTTATTTTTGGCTGATTTGGGTCTTTGTTGCTGCGTGCGGGCTTTCTCTAGTTGTGGCGAGCAGGGGCTACTCTTTGTTGCGGTGCGTGGGCTTCTCATTGCGGTGGCTTCTCTTGTTGCAGAGCACGGGCTCTAGGTGCATGGGCTTCAGTAGTTGTGGCACGTGGGCTCAGCAGTTGTGGCTCGCAGGCTCTAGAGCACAGGCTCACTAGTTGTGGCTCACGGGCTCAGTTGCTCCACGGCATGTGGGATCTTCCTGGACCAGGGCTCGAACCCGTGTCCCCTGCATTGGCAGGTGGATTCTTAACCACTGTGCCACCAGGGAAGCCCAGGACTTACTCTTTTTTTTTTTTTTTAAATACTGATTTTAATCATATACAATCTACTAGATTCCCTTTTTTTTTTTTAATTTTATTTATTTATTTATTTATTCATGGCTGTGTTGGGTCTTCGTTTCTGTGTGAGGGCTTTCTGTAGTTGCAGCAAGTGGGGGCCACTCTTCATCGCGGTGCGTGGGCCTCTCACTATCGCGGCCTCTCTTGTTGCAGAGCACAGGCTCCAGACGCGCAGGCTCAGTAGTTGTGGCTCAGGGGCCTAGTTGCTCTGCGGCATGTGGGATCTTCCCAGACCAGGGCACGAACCCGTGTCCCCTGTATTGGCAGGCAGATTCTCAACCACTGCGCCACCAGGGAAGCCCCCAGGACTTACTCTTAACAATGTTCCTTTATATCATACATACATATAGTGTTAACTATAGTCATCGTGTTGTGCATTATATCCCCAATACTATGTGTCTTATAGCTGGAAGCTTGTGCTTTTTGACCACATTCTTCCAATTCCCCCTCTTCCCACACTCCTGCCTCTGGTAATCACAAGTCTGATCTATTTTTCTATGAGCTTTTTTGTTTGTTTGTTTTTAGAGTCCACATGTAGGGGAAAACTCAGTTCTGATGGGGGGGGGGGGATTTTGAAGCCCTCTCTCTGAGTAGGCAAGAGATAGGAATATGTAGAGGAGATCTTGTATCTAAATCAGGCTGCTGGCAGAAGCTGCGCTATTGTTGTCCTGTCAAGGTGCGGAGTCAAAAATACGTCTGTGTTTAGAGGCTGAAAATACCATATTCACTCCCAACCAACACGGGGAATAGGTGGGCCCGGGGTGTGCCCACTTGTGCACACGTCTGTCCTCTCCTGCCTCCCTGAGCAGAGATGCTCTGTTCCCCTCCCCATCCTTGGCCTCCTTTGCCGTTCTCCCTGCATCCTCCTTCCTACAGCATTGTGTAATTTGGAAGAAAAATAATCACGCATTGAGATGTCTGGGCTCTCTCTTTCTCTGGAGAAACGTGTGCCAGGGTCCTGAGGCTCTAAAGCTTAGGAACTGTTTCTTCATCAGTTAAGATCCCTGCCCTGAGAAGTAAGAAAATATTTATGGCCTTTGAAATTCACTCACGTATCCACTCTTTTGGACGAACACATTTGTGTCCAGTGCTGTAGCGATGTGGTACTTCATGCTTTGACATGTTCAGCACACCAGCTGCGTAGCTTCAGCTGGAAAGGCTGCATGAATTCTGCTGGGCAGTGAGGGACAGGGGTCAGTGAGCAAGGGTTCGTGACGCTTTCAGGCATACTGAGCTGCTTTTACTCTGCCTCGGTGTGCACCCTCAGTGACTGAATGTTTTCTATCCCTCTGTGTCTGTTCAGTGATTTCCGTTCAACGTGGTTACTTCTGCTTTCCCTGAGCAAACCCCAAGCTAATTGCAATCTTCCTGAGCACAAATCAGTCTCTTGGCTTGTGGCTTCTCACCAGCTCCTTCCTTCTGGGTCCCCGTCTCCTACCTTTACTTTTGTATTGGTTAGATGTTAACTGTTTATTCAGTCTCATTTTCCCCCATCATGTCTGCATGTAAAGATCTCCTAACAGAACAGTGAAGGAAAAAAAGATGGTAGTCTTCAATTGCTCTCATTTGTTTCCATCTCTGAGAAACACAAAGTAATTATATTAAGAGACTCCTTGTAACATTTGTAACGCATTGACTTTTGGAATGTGTCCCACTGACCTCAGGGCGAAGAAGGGAAAGTATATCTGACCTCTGGCCCTTTCCTTCCCCTCCTGTGTACCTAAGCACTGCAGCTTTAGGAGCTAGAAGTTCAGGAAACTCAGCAAGCCCTAAGGTGCTAGACAGTTCAGGACGGTGCCAGCTTTCAGCATTATTGGGATAAGGCCCAAAACGTCTAAGGTTTCAACACAAACCTGAAGGAACTGCTACTGGCATATTCTCAGAAAAACCAGAGGGCAGTCTTATTTTGGTGGAAACTTGAAGCGATGGCTGTACCATTATTTACCTACTATTGTTTAGGCCAAGCCTGCCTTTCTCTATTCTGTTCTGCGATGATAGGACTGGAGTCTATAAAAACTACATTTCCCAGACGCCCTTGCTGTCTGATTTCTTTTCAGGTTCTGCCAATGGGAGGCGCTGGTGGGAGACCGGAAGGTGGCAGGGGAGATGAGCATCCCTTCTCATCTTCAGCTGCTGTCAAAGGCCCGAGCACCAGCTGCAACCGGCTCTCAATCCAGCACCAGCTGGTGGTGGCCCATCCCTTTGGTTTGAAACGCCTATAGTATTTCAAAGGAAAGTTTCTATTTCCTGGATCTTAACTGATAGGATACTCATTACCAGGATTAGGGGTTACTTCCTACCTCCTGGAGCACATGTGAGTTTCTAATGCCTCTGAGGTACTTGCCACTTCCTGCTCCTCAGTCTGTGCAGCAAGATGTCATGAATGTAACGGATCAGTGTGATGTTCTGTGGAATGTCAGGAAGATTAAGTTCTCTGCTGGCATGATGACGACAGTGAGAAGGAGAGGTGACATAACCCTGAGGCTAGACAAGTGAAGATGTATTGCTGACTTACCTCCTTCCCGACTGGGTCCTGACGGATACAATAGCCATTTTTAGGATTTGCCATTTAAGGATGAACTACACTGAGGTTGCCAAAAAAAAAAAAAAAAAAAAAACTCAGGAGATTTTGTAAAAAAATCTTAAATCGCTAGACTTGTAGAAGGGGACAAGATTGTTTTAAAATAATGCTGGAGAGACAAATTGTGGCATATTCATTCAGTATGTATTGAATGGCATAGTAGTCTATGCAGCAAAGAAAAATAGTGAACTATAGCTGCACAGAACCAAAGTGATGAATTCCTAGCACATGATGTTGAGCAAAAGAAACTAGACACAAAAGAATCCATACTGTACGAGGCCATTTCTCTGACATTCAGGAGCAAGCAAAACCATTCCATGATGATAGCAGTCAGAATAATGGTTATCTTTTGAAGGGAGATTAATACCTGGGCGGAGGCTCATGGAAGCATTCTGGGCTGCTGGAAATTTCTACGTCTTAATTTGTATGGCAGTTACACATATGTATACTAATGGAAGAATTCGCCGAGCTGTACACTTAAGAGTCGCGCATTCTACATGTGTATCTCTCAATAAAAACCAGTACAAAATTCTCAGTACAGACTAGACATTAAAAGTATTTATAAAATAAATGGATGTGTGACTTGAGCTTTCCAACTTGGTTTCATTTATTCCACCAATAATGCTAGTAGAAGCTTAGAAACTTTTTGATGAATTGTGTACCCAAGTGACATACAAAGTCTAAAAACACATCTTCTCAGAGTAATATGGTTTAACTCTACCACAAACAAAATACTGTGAGTCTTTTCAGTTTATTTAAACTACACATTTCTGAAATACTCACGTAGACATTTGTATAAACAGATAAAGATTTATTTTAATCAGGTAAGTATTCATCATCTCTTTTAATTGTCCAAATGGACTTATCCTGTAGAGGATACACAGGAGACAGGCACTTTTGTGGAGGCCAGAGCACAGAGGCAGACTTTGTATCTCCTACCAAGACCAGACTCATGTCAGTCTGGAAAATGGGACAAATGAAATCTATAACACCTATCAATATATCCTGTGAAATCTAATTTCATTGCCACAGGCTGGTAAATGCCCTTGGTGCATGAATGCATTGCCCATCCAAGGTGCACATCCAAAAGAATGTATATGTTTGGTGTGCAGGCTTATTTCATGCTTATTCAACACCCTACTAATGAGGCTCACAGTTATGTAGCATTTTTTGACATGCTAACCTTATCATAGCTTTATATGTATAAACTTATTTAAATCTCATAACGACTCTGAGTTAGGGACTGCTACAATCCCCATTTTACTGACATACGAACTTGCCCTCGGGTCACAGGTATTCATGGCAGGGCTGGAATTTGAACGATGCAGTCTGATTCCATTCTTTCTCTTTTTTTTTTTTTTTTAATAAGTTTATTTATTTATTTATTTTTGGCTGCACTGGGTCTTCGTTGTTGGGTCTTCGTTGCTGCACGTGGGCTTTCTCTAGTTGTGTGGCTACTCTTTGTTGTGGTGCATGGGCTTCTCATTGCAGTGGCTTCTCTTGTTGCAGAGCTCAGGCTCTAGGCACGCAGGCTTCAGTAGCTGTGGCACGCAGGCTCAGTAGTTGTGGCACACGGGCTTAGTTGCTCCGCGGCATGTGGGCTCTTCCTGGACCAGGGCTCGAACCCGTGTCCCCTGCATTGGCAGGCGGATTCTTAACCACTGGCGCCACCAGGGAAACCCTTCCATTACCATATATTCTTAAGCATTCAAGGTAAGAAATGATGGAAAGCTATGCTTCAGGGAGGCAGATGATTTGTTTTGGGGTATCTTGATAGAGTGGCACAGCTATATCACAGCAGATTGGGGTGACATTTCAGGACCATGCAGAGCGCTTGAGCCACTTAGCTTTCCTGCAGTTCCCCTTTCCCAATTGTATTATTTTCCCACTGCTTGCTGTCTTTCTTCTTCACTTAATCATTCAGGCTACGCATAATTATTGTATGTCTACTATGTACCAGGCTTCTGTATTATGTGCAGAAAATGAGAAAATGAGACCCAGCCCCTTCCATATTTATGGCATAAATTGCCCTCATTTCTTTCTCTTGTTCCTAAGTTCACTCTGTTTATTTTTTGCACCAGTTCACTGTTGCTTGCTGATGTGAGGCGACCCCAAAGTGACTTTTTAAAGTCCTGACCCTTTGCCTTTTGGCGTCAGTAAACAACAGCAGCAGTGTGTGGGTCCCACTTCTCAGTAAAATGCCGTTTGACAGCTCAAGGCAAGGTTTGTTTTTGTTTTGAGAGTATTTCAAATCCAACTTGGTTCCATCATTTACCTCCTGGCAGCCTGATAACCAGGGAGCAATAACAACTCCCTTATCTGTGGGCTGTTTAATGACAACATAGTACCACCCTGGGAGCAATAGCCTAAGGCCCTTTTCCAGATGCCATGTTTTAAGACTTTCAGCTGGAAAGACCTTCACTACGTGAAATTTATTCTGATTATTTAAAGTCAGGATTTGGTCTTCTAATTCAGAAACAAACATGAACTCTGGCTTGCTGCCTCCTGCATTTCTGGCTCTAGGCCATGTGATCATCTAATTTGTAGTTTTTGAGGCCGACAGAGGTTAGAAACCGGCCAATGTGGGCCTCAACAGCAGATAAGCTCATCAAGACTGTGACAGGAATTATGAAGACTGCTATAGATGGCTTTAAAAAAAATCGACCTCCCGTTCTGGAAGGCATCATTGTCTCTTTCTTCCACTGCTGTGCTTTGCCAGGTTCTCTGTGAGTCCCAGGTCCAAGAGGCACCAATCACTCTCGGTGTTTGCTGCCTACAGGTAATTATGCTAAAAGTCTTGTCGTAGTAGATCTTATTATGCTTTAGTACATTATGCATTCCAGAGCAGAAGGGTTTTGCTGGAAAGCTTCACTGTTAGATATGATTTGCATTTTTTACTAGGTACTTTTCTTTGCTCCTTGAAGACAAACACGTTAAGGATTCCTTTGTGCATAAACAAAACTGTGGGGTTGCGTGTGTGTTCTTAACAAGACTGGCAATACTTTAAAATAGGGCATGCCTTTACTGCAGGGCCTAAACGGTTTGTTTGGAGTGGTTAGGGTGAGGGAGCAGGGCAGAAATAAAAGACTTTTAGGGCAAATCCATCTGTAATTAAAATAAAAACGCTAAGTCGTCAAATCAAATAGCAAGTATTTGAAAGTAAAATGATTTACTCCTAATTTTTAAAAACTGGGGTTTTTTGTAGTGCTGTGTTTGAGGCTCTTGCCCTGCTATAGTGCTAAGAAATGGGTTTAGTCGACCTATTGAATTAAGCCTGTACTGTGGGTAATTCCACCTGAGTCGTCTCCAGGCTGGGGACGCACGGGGTCAAGTCAGAGAGGTGGGCTCCTGGCACCACCCGGGTGTAGTCTGCCCCTTCCCGTCCACGAGGAGGCTGGCCTGGAGGCCGAGCCTGGAACACCTCCCCGCGGGCCGGGCCGGAACCAGTGGGTCAGCTGCATTTAAAGCTGGTCTGAGCTGCGCCTTCCTGGCTGCTTTCGAAGGCTGCGGCCCGGTCGGGGGAAGCGACGCGACCGTGGGCGCTCGGGAAGAAAAGCCGTGGGCAGGTGAGTGTTGGGTCCTAACGCGGGAGAGGGCGGAGCAGCGAAGCCGGGACACCCCGGCTGGCGTGCCCAGCCGGCACCTGGGCCGCGTCGCGGACAATGCCGCCCTGCCGGCCGCACTACAACTCCCGGCGCGCTCTGCGCTCGCTCGCAGAAGCCAAGGCGGCCCGGCGTGCACTGCGCCGGCCGGCCCGCTCAGCGACCTGGGGGTGGAGGGGGGAAACCAGCCGGCCGGCCTCCTCTCGGTGCCTCACTGCCCGCCCCTCTTTATTCCAACTGCCGGGGACTCGGCCCAAAGACTGGGAAGCAGCCTCCTAAATACAATCCCGTAGAGTCGGCGCCAGCCAATAAAGTGCGCCGAGTCAGGCCACGTGACAGTAGCGGGGTGGTGCTCCGGTGGCTCCCTAATCTCTATGGTTTTGGCGACTCGCTAGAGGGCGTGTGGACCACTGGAGGACTCCCTACATTCTTCCTCCATTACCTCACTGCCTCCGGTGGCTGCTGGGATACCGGAAGACTCGGGTCCCGGCTCGGCTCAGTCCTCCAGCTGCCCCGGGGAATACCTTTAGCAGTTCTTTCCTACCGCTACCGCCGCCCCGCCGCTTCCTCCTCCGCCCGCCCCCCGCTGGCCTTCTTAGCCCCGCCCCGTCCGCGCCGCGCGTCTGGCCCGCCCGCGGCCCGCTTCTCTCGGGAGCCCCCACCCAGGTGCATGGCTCCATGAAGCAGGAGGAGGAGGCAGAGCGCGAGAGGTCCCGTCTGCCCCGGCTGCGTCTGGGCCAGGAGGAAAGGTGGGAAACTCGGTCTGCGCCGCTCCCTCCTCCCCCGTGCCCGCCGGGCCGGCCTCCCTCCAGCTGCCGCCGTGCGCGCCGGGCCTCCTCACCCCGGAGCGACCGGGGGCCGGGGAGCGGGTCCCCCCGGGTTCGGGGAGAGGGTCCCGGGACAGCGTTGGGGGGAGCTCCCGGGCGGCGGTGAAAGGAGGCGGCAGGCGGGGCCTGCGGGCCGCGTGTGCCCGCCGGGCGCAGGGGGGTCAGGAGGCGTGCTGGGGAGGGGGGTGGGCGGGCGCCCCTGCCCCCGGGCCGCTAGGCGAGGCCGGGCGAGGCTCCAGCTCCTTTCTGCACTCCCTCCAGGAAGCAGTCTCGGGTCGTGTAAAGTTTGGTGGTCTCCGGCGCCGCCTGGCGGCCCTCGCCCCCAGTCCCACCGCCCCCTCCCCCGCCCGACGTCTGGATTCCACCCCCGCGGCTCGGCCCTCGCTGCCCTACCAGTCGCTGGGTCGTCCCACCACTACTCCCGGCGCCCCGCGCTCTCCTTCCACCCCCTTTTCATTACCATTCACCTTTCTCTCTGCCTGTTTGGTCCCTCCCCGCTCTGGCCTCTCCTCTCCCCCCTGTATCTCGCCCTTTCCTTGTTGAACTCTCTTTTCACACGCATGCTTTTGCCTCTTCTTCTCTTTCTTCTTAACCCCACCCTCATTCTGTCCTTCCTTATCCACCCAGAGCCCCCGTTTCCATCATCCCTCCACCTGACACTCTTGTGGGTTTTATGCTTCCCTCCTTCCCAGGCTGTGAGCTTTGCCCTTCATTCCTCGCCCTCCTCCATCCCCTGTCCTGATCTGAACTCCTCACTTTGCCACACTCCCTCACCCTTATCCCTCTGGGCCTATCCTCTTTCACTGCCCTCTCCTAGGATAGAGTGGGTGGGGCCTGGAGTCTCCTGTTTACATCTTTGGGAATAACTCACATCTCTACTTCTGGGGCTGGTGGGGAGAGTTGGTAAAGAGATTACGAAGAGATTTATGCCAGCCGAAGAGTACGATGGGTGACTCTTACCTACAGTTATCGTCTCCACCTGGGATAACAAGATGGCCTGGCCTCAGGACCCTGGCATGCTGTCCAGTAATCCTTCAGCACCATCTTTGCAGAGGATTTGGGAATCTGTTTGTATTCTGAAACCAGTGGAGAACCTTGAAATGGTGTATCTTGGCCTGAGAACAAGTTTTGGTCTAAATTAGTGGTGGAGGAAGTTTTAATGTGTGTTTTATGTTCAGGTTCAATAAAACCTTTGCTCCTCCTTGCTCACCCTTCTTGGTGACGGCACCAGGGATGAGGTGATTTTGTGCATGGGGCTGCCCTTGCTGCCTTGTATTTAGATTTTGAAATGTTTTGGATTAAAGCCTGTTCCTTCGCTTTTTTTTTCTTCTTTCTAGAAATTGCTCTGTTGAGTTGTAGTTTTTCAGAAACCATCTCTTACCTCGGCACTGCCTTGATTTTGTTCATTCACTGCACCTGCATTTCCATCTTAGGTACAGGAAGAAGGAATGGAATCGGAAGGAAGAAAATTCATTTCACAGACAAAATAGCTCCCCTCCTCTGTTATAGCTGTTCCCCTGGCAATACAAACTTTCTGCTTTCAGTGAGTATTACCTTGGACATACTTAGACTAGAATTTTGTTGCTTTTGCTCTCTTTTTTCGTTTTAGGCCTGTGCTAGGACTTCAGGATGTAGGTTTACTTTGTTCACTTCTGTTATTCTGCTTCCATGAGGGTGTCCTAAAGCTGATGAACCCTTCCACTTGCTTTCTTTATATGTAAAGACAAGATTATTTTCCATAATCCCATTAGAGTGACCTAGATGGTGGTGTAGTATTACACTTACCCTTCGTGTACATAAGGTCCGCCTCCCACCCCTTCCCAAATTATGCATTTTTTAAAGACAAGATCATAACTTGTAGGTTAATGCAGTTCCTGTCAAGGTCAATTATTGGGTGTCTTCCACGTGGGTATAATCTTCAGAGATTTTTGGAGCATTTTGCCCTGAATCTGCTAGGGTGATAACTGTTTTCTTAAAAATAATTAAAAGTCTACACGTAAACCAAGTTCTGGAAAATTTTTTATTACTGCTGCGTTCCCCTCAAGTTTGTTAATAATGGTATGCAAACACTTGTAAGAGAGTTTTCCAGAGTGCTTCGCATCTTACTGGAGGCTCACAGCCACTCTGTGAGGAAGGCAGAGGACAAATATTTTCATTTTACAAATGAAAGAACCGAGGCCCAGAAGGATCTGGCACCCTGCCGTAGCTCACATAGTAAAGGGAGGGGATCTAAAAAGAAAACAAAGCATTTGACTCCTTGTAGCCATGTTTGTCCTTAAGCTAAGTTGACATGAAAGTGTATGGTACTGTGTATTTTTCTAAATCTGTAAATTTTAAAAGCAATTGTATAGGTAGATTCATTTTTCGCAGGGAAAATTTTCACACAGCAAATGTTTTGGATGTGTATGTGTGTATGATGGGCTTTCGTGTAGAAATGATTATTTGAAATGATGACCAGAATGTTTGCGGGTCTTGCATCTGACTGTTTCTTGGAATAGTTCCATAATAAGTAGGCCAGAATTATAGCTCAGGTGCCGTTTCACTGCTCAAATAATTATTAAATTGAATTTCAGTTCAACTCTGTGTCACAAAGGAAACAGCAGCTTGTTCCCTTCTGCATAAAGCTTGGTTTGAATAGACATCCGGACAGTAAATAATAACAGAAGAAAATGCAGAGACCCCTTTTTTCTTTGCTTTTTGCCTACCTTCCAAATCTATTTCCTTTGTTATAAGGTCATGCCTCCGCATAGGCTGTTTTGAGGCTTCAAAAGGTGACTCTATATTTTTTTTTTTCCACCTCCAGGCTTTTCTAGATGTTTTAATCTTGTTATTGTTGGAAATCTAACTACTTTGACTCAGTAGTTCTGTTAGTACTCAATATATATCAAGATTTCTGTAATAACAGCATATTTAGCAAATTTAGTTTCTTTTTGGTGTATGGCTGCAAGCTTAAAAGAGGACCCTTGTAGAACAGAACTGTGCACAACCCTCAGCCCAATATTCCTTATATCTTTTGGCATCTCACAATGAAAAAAGCAGTGGATGACTTATTAGAAGCACGGCTCTCCAAAGAGGAAAAGCGTCAAGGTCATTAGAGTAATAACCCCATGTTAATAATATGATCTTTTAATGTATTTACAAAACAGAAGTAGAGTCACGGATGTAGAACACAAACTTATGGTTACCAGGGGAGAAGGGGGGGAGGGATAAATTGGGAGATTGGGATGGACATACACCCACTACTATATGTAAAACAGATAACTAGTAAGAACCTACTGTATAGCACAGGGAAGTCTACTCAATACTCTGTAATGACCTATATGGGAAAAGAATCTAAAAAAAAAAAAAAGTGGATATATGTATATGTATAACTGATTCACTTTGCTCTACATCTGAAACTAACATGACATTGTAAATCAACTATACTCCAATAAAAATTTTTTTAAAATAATGTCTTTGAGCCTACATGGTAGTTCTTAATAGAATTTTATTATGAGGACATTTATCCCTCTAGAAATTGTAAGAACTCAGACCTATGTTATTTATATAACCAACCCTACTTTTATCGGTAAAGGTAGTCCTAATATTAGTAGTAGCAGATGCTTTAATAAATAGTAGTTCTGTGCCAGAGAACTGCTAGATGCTTTTCATGTCTTAGTGAATTGCTCACAACTAGCTCTCTGTGGTAGCAGGAGCCCAGGTCCACAGAGACGTGACAGCCTGCCTGAGTTTGTACCTGGTAAGTCAGATTTGGGATTTGAGCCTAGACAGTAACCCCAAAGCCTGGGCTGTGTCCTCTGAAGATGGGAGCTGCTCTGGGAAGGCACCAACTTGTTGTTTTCAGTGGACTTAGGAGCCTTGGAAGGGACCCCCAGCAAGGGAGGGAAGGCCCTCCTGCCCAGCCAGCCACGTCTGTCAGGGTGTCCTCACGTCCTCCCCTCAGTACTGGTCTCCACACCTTGTTTATGTTTATAACATCAGCAATTTATGAGACATCATTTGTATTAACTCCTTTTTTTAAAATTTTTATTGGAGTATAGTTGTGTATTAACCCCTGAAATCGTAGATTGCCCTCCAGACAAATAATGCTCCCTTGGGTAGCTCTTAAAGCGCCCCATCTTTCAAAAAGAAAAGAAAATTCTTTTCAAGTGCAGTTTAGAAACTAGGTGTGTCCTTTGGAAGGAAAGCCTTGAGCAACCTACGGTTAACAGCACCCACGGCCAAGTCTAGGACTGACCAGTTACTGTGTTTTAGTCAAGAAGACAGCTACCACCATAAACCAAACCAAGAAGTTAATGTAGGGGATATTTGATGTGTTTTTTAGAATGAATTGTCCACGTTGGCTCTCCATCTTGCTATGAATTAAACCGTTCCTTGGTTTGGGCTGAGTAGAGTTGACATTGCGTTTTGCTTTTTTTTGGTTTTTGTTTTTGTTTTTTTTTGGCCGCACCACGAGGCTTGCGGGATCTTAGGACCCCAGCCAGGGATCGAACCCAGGCCCCAGCCGTGATAGCGCCGGGTCCTAACCACTGGACCGCCAGGGAATTCCCTGAGTTGACATTGTTGATAATAATAGATACTTGTATTTTGGTCACTTTCCGCTTCTGACACACTCAACAGTCAGCACCTCACAGTGAAACAAGAGTATCTAAAGGTCAGGTTGTGCCATAAATATTCTTTTTATTAGAAAGGCTAGCTTAAATGGAATTGCTGGGAGATCTGTAGATAAGATTGTTGGTGTGTGCACCATGTGCAAGGCACTGTGTTAGGTGTTGCGAAAGAAAAAACACAAATGCAGCTTGGCCTCTGAGACTAAAGGTGTTGGTGAGTTCATTGCTGGCTGGAATTTAAGTGGCTTTGTAGGCCACTCGGCCCCGATCAACAATGTACTGCTCAGCTTTCCAACAGAGGGGGCCGGAGAGGTGCCTTTGTTGTGCACCCTCGTGAAGGCCAGGACCCCTTGAGTACTGCGTGTCAGGTAAAGGGTGTGGTGACTTTTTCAACACTGAGAGCAACTTTACTTCATTTGACACTTGGTAGGTTAGACGGTCTTAAGAGGTAAAACAGTGATTCCTGTTATTTCCTCCAGCTTTTTGTGGAAGTATGGGTATTGTCTCCATCTGATGGAAATCCAGTTTTAACTAGTTCTTTCTCATTGTTCGTTCTAAAGTGGACAGACAGTAGGAAAATGACATCACTACCGTTGGCCCTTAAAGTGGCCCTTGAGTTTAGCTTTGAAAGAGTAACCAACTGAAGGCTCCGAAGGGTCTTAGTGATATATGTGTTTACAGAGCAAGGGTTTTTGCCTGATTCCAATTACTTCAGATGAACCAGCTTGACAGGAGTAACATTTATTTACTCCTACTATGATCAGTATACCATTGCTGGTAGTTTTTATGAGGTTTGGGGGAAGAGTGAGAACAAATGCACACAGTCCTAGAAGAGGTAGAATATGCCATTGGGGTATTTGTTTTTAGCTGGTCGGACAGCAGGTTAGTCTGTTGTACTGAAATGCTATTATTCTGAGGGATCTCACACTGTGCCCTCAGAAGCCGAGTGGCTGGAGAAATGAATGTGTCTTTGGTCACTGTAGGACAGTCCCGGGAGCCGAGCCTGGGACACTTAGTTGTGGTGAGATGCCCACTTTGTTGGAGTGGGGTTAGAAGAGTCTCACTTTAAAGAGAAACTTGATGAAATTGATAGGTTGAGGTTGACATGGTAAGTGAAAGTACTCACTACCAGCACCTTCACAGTCTTAACTGTCGTTCACTTAACATTTGCTTGACGCTGACATATAGGTAAAATACTGGCCCCTTTAAAAAACAAACCTTAAAAATTCAGTAGGAGGTGGGGAGATGGAGTAAGTAGGCTGCAGATGAAATAAGATTGGCCCTTTGTTGAAAATTGTTAAAGCTGGGTATTGGGTTCATTACACTAATTTACTTTGTATATGTTTGAAATTTTCTGTAGATTTAAATTTATGGAACAAATTTTTAAAGAAATGCCTTCTAATATATTTTTGAGGCAGAAAGTCTCTAACTCTGCCTTTGGTCACTAATTGAGAATATCGGTTGAATTGTTTGCTTAGTGGCCTCCAGAGAAAGCTCGGGCCTAAGGAACCACAAGATTCTGGTGGGTTCTACTGATTACAAATCATAGTTGGGGAGGGGGAATTGTTAAATGTATTCTCTTGGTGTCAGTTGTGATCATGCCCCACTGCAGATCGGTGATTGTACGTGATATGTAGGCAGAACCTTCCTAGGCTTGAGCTCACCTGCCTTGGCATGGTTTGAAAATCCCTTCTATTGCTCTGTTGTAGGATGTTTCACAGTCAGGTAGCTGATAGCACCTGCAGAGAAACACCTGAGTTGCCACTATCTCATGACATTTCGCCCTTCCTTCAGGTGTGCTTTGGTGTAAGGAGAATGAGGAAAGATTTCTTTTTTTAACCTATTTTATCCCTCCTCTTTGCCTCTTTGAATTTTGGGACTCTCTAGAGGCAGAGCCTCAGGGCCCTGTTGGTGCTGTTAAAACTCTAGCTCTCGAGAGATGGTCCCTCTGCTTCATTCAACACGTGTCCTAAACCCCCTGCACACAGTTATGCACAAGGTGGAAAGTCAGGTAAGAGCTCAGAGGGCAGTGCCATCCCTTGTGGAGTCAAGGGACAATGGCAGGGGTACTGATGATTGTCAGGGGGATGGCGGAGATACTGGCTTTGGGCTTAGGTTTTGATTTTTTTTTTTCCCTGCTCCATTTTTGTTGGCAAGATTTTGCAAAGTATTCTTTTAGTTTTTAGTATACCCTTTTTTTTTTTTTTTTTTTTTTTTTTTTTTTTAAATCATGCCCTTAGGAAAGGGACTGAATCCAATGGATATTATTGGCAGGCCTCATTCTTCTTTGTGGCTTGGTGGGAAGACCCAGGCTTTGGAGTCTTACAGATGGATTGTGGTCCAAATCCTGACTCTGCCACTTGGCGACAGCCTGGCTTTGGGCAGATTATCTTGCTCGTTAAACCTAAGTTTCCTCCTTCATAAAATGACGGTAATGTTGTCCTCCTTGCTGAGTGGTTTTGAGGATTCAGTGAAATCCTGTTTAAAGAGCACCTGTTCGGTGCTCTAAGCCCTGAGTGCCCAGCGAAGTCCTGGCCTTCCGGGAGTTTCCTTCCTGGTGGGAGCAGATGATAAGCCCAGACGATAAGAGCAGCTGACTTTATGCCAGACGCTGTATGGAAGCAGCTGACACACATTAAACTCAGTTCTCCCAACAGCCCCATGAGGCACGTGCTCTTGTTATTCCCAGTTTGAGGGAACTGAGGCAGAGAGAGGTTAATCCTGGAGGAGTCAGGATTTGAGCCCAGGCCATTTGGCTCTGGAGGCGGCATTTTTTTTTTTTTTTTATAGCTACTTTATTTATTTATTTATTATTTTATTTTTGGCTGTGTTGGGTCTTCGGTTCGTGCGAGGGCTTTCTCTAGTTGCGGCAAGCGGGGGCCACCCTTCATCGCGGTGCGGGGACCGCTCTTCATCGCAGTGCGCGGGCCTTTCACTATCGCGGCCCCTCCCGCTGCGGGGCACAGGCTCCAGACGCGCAGGCTCAGTAGTTGTGGCTCACGGGCCCAGCTGCTCCGCGGCATGTGGGATCCTCCCAGACCAGGGCTCGAACCCGTGTCCCCTGCATTAACAGGCAGATTCTCAACCACTGCGCCACCAGGGAAGCCCTGGAGGCGGCATTTTTAACCGAGATCTTCTGCTCCCTTTCTTAACAGTCCGAACGAGGCAGTGATATCCGTGCTCAGAAATAATCTAGTCGTTGGAGGTTTTACTGCATCAAGTGCATGAGGCTTTCTCAAAAAGAAGCCCCTGTTTCAGGCCAGACATTGAAGCAGGCAAGCTGTTATTCCTCTGCTAGAGACAACTTTCATCTTCCGAAGAACTGTCTTAGATACAAAAATGTGTGTTTGTTAGGGATCAGCATATATCAAGACCATAAGCAATATTTGTGAAATTTTTGTGTCTCATTCAACCTAAAGTGGCAGGTGGTTTTTGTAGAAATTACGGCATTGCAAACGGGTACGTGCATATCTAATTGGATGTAAAAGGTTGTAGAAGTTACAATCAAAATACTATACAGTAGAGCAGTGCCTAAAAGGCAATTGTGTGCTACGTGTTCAAACCACAGGGAAAATTTTAGGTAGGAATTATATATATTTTTTCAGTGGGAGGGCTACAGCTAACAGGTAATGACTTGAGGAAAAACAAAGTGTACTTTTCTCAAGTCAGCAGAATTTTACAAACTTTGGTATTATCGACATTGAAATAACTAGGATCTCTTTGCCTGAGGCTGCTGATTACAGACACAGACAGCAGAAAAGGATCTTGGTCATGTTATAGCTATATATCTTTACCTTAGGCTTTTTAAGAAAAAGAATTTAGTGGAAAAAGATTCCTTCCTCCCCTTTATCAGTTGGGGCTCTCCGGTTTCCTGGCCCATCTGATGCCACATTTTGTTAAGCTGATGGCTTTGCATCTGCCTGCCTTGCTGTGACAGGGCAGAAATAGCTACCTCACAAAAGGGCTGTGAAGCTTGGGTCATTTGTGTGAAGAAGGGTTTCTGCTAGGTCGTAGCTTTTTTTGAACGGGGCCTTGACAGGACAGAAGTGTAGAACTTGGAGTGAGTTCAGAGGAGAGCCGAAGGAAATGAGCGAGGCTGTGCCGGACAGCTGTGAGGACGGACAGGCGGGCGGGGAGCCCGGCGTCAGCGAGCGCGCTCTCGTCAGAACAGCCGCCGCCTTTCGTCTTCACAGAGGTCCGGGGCTAAAGTTACACAGATACACCGAGGTTAGTGATGAGGAAGCTGCGGAAAGGATGTGGTTAACACGGAGCAGCGTGGAAGTCCCTCTGGGTTCTTTAAAAACAGGGTGGTTCCCTTTGGAGCCTCTACAGAGGTAGAGGGAGCATCCTGATGAGGAGCCTGGCGGGTCAAGTGCAGCCTTGCAGTCGGCCTGGAAACGTCCCCATTCAGCTGCACGCTGGCTGCCACCCCACCCTTCTTTCTGCCCAGGGAGTCTGGGGCAAGAGGGGGCTGCCTGAGGCCTGCCTCCGTCCGTGGTGATGATGACCTTTTATGGAAAATGGAAAATAGCTCCCCCCGAGGAAGAGGTTAGGCGCCTTCGGTCTGGAACTCAGGGTCTCTTCTAGCCCACTGGTCTGCCACCCTTTGCAACCAGTGTGACCTGGGCAAGAAAGAATTTGATGGCTCCTACCCTCTGCATGGAGACCCTTTCTCTTTGAATTTTGTGTCCTCCTTGCAGCTAACCATTTGAGTTAACGCTTGCATGTTCTCTTCTGGGTTAGGGTTCCGCAGCATTCCAGACCTCAAGCACCGGTTCAGGATGGGAAAACGACGCTGCGTCCCCCCACTGGAGCCCAAGCTGGCAGCAGGCTGCTGTGGGGTTAAGAAGCCTAAGCTGTCTGCAGGTGGGGCGCACGGCCACGGGAGCCAGTCCACAGCCGTCCCCGGCTCCAGCGCGGGGCCTCTTCAGAACCACCAGCATGTGGACGGCGGCAATGGTCGCGAGAACGTGTCGGACTTGACTCTGGGACCTGGAAACCCTCCCATCACACGGATGAACCCCGCATCGGGAGCGCTGAGCCCTCTCCCCCGGCCCAATGGAACTGCCAACGTCACCAAGAATCTGGTGGTGACCGCAGAGATGTGCTGCTACTGCTTCGACGTCCTCTACTGTCACCTGTACGGCTTCCCACAGCCGCGCCTCCCTAGGTTCACCAATGACCCCTAGTGAGTAAAGCGGCCGCGCGTCGGGGGCGGTGAGGAAGGCGTGACGCCTCTGTCGGGGGCATTCTCTTGAGCGAGTCTGCTCCTTATAAAAAGCTTAACACGATTTGGGCAAAGGTTGATGGGAATAGGATGCTGAGAAATGTGCAGCCAATGTCTAGAACACTCACTGGGCTCAGTAATGGAAGGGTACTAGGCTGTGTCTGCAGGAGCGGTTGGCTTGTCAAAGTAATGTTCCGGGAATCAGGAGGGTTTCGTTCTTGGTCTTCTGTTGGTTCAAATGGCAGTGGGTAGGTCATCTAACCTCTCACGTGGAGAAGTCACACCATCACACCATTGTGGACCCGAGCACCGTTGAAGCCCAAGTGACCTGCCAGTGTCTGGGTGCCAGGTGGGAGACTAGGAGCTCATTTAGTGGGAGCTGAGATGCTCCTAACAGGGGTCCCCTCACTTGGTTCACTGTCAGTCCCATGGGGCTGCCGGCACCCCACCAGCAATGTCAGAATTTGCTTTACTGTTTCTAGTTCACGACTCTGTTATTTGTCCCAGGTCCCCTCGAGGTGTCAATGACTTTAATAAGGAATATGTGTAAAGGGGAAAGTCAAGTGAAGATGCTCATGCCAATGCTTTCTTTCTCAATTGGAAGCAGCTTTGAGGTGGCTTTAAAGAGCACTGCTGCTTTTTTATTTTTATTTTTTTAGGAGATGCTTTTAGAGCATTCACTGACTGATCATCATTCCTCGACTGTTAATGCCATACTGAGGCGGTGCGTAGCCCCACTGGGCAGGGAATGGAGGAGTATGAAGAAAAAGTCCTTGCTCTCGGAAGACTTGAGTTGGCAGATCACACACAGAAGCTAAATAGTGTTCACACACCGTCTGGGCAGAGGTGGAGAGGAAGTTACTCCTGTGATTGTGTCAGAGGAGAAGAAATGCAGAGAAAAATGTGCTCACTCTTTAGGGAAGTATTGCCGTGCGATACCGTGAACAGAAAAATCCTGACTGAGTCGGTGGAGAGTCTAAGCCTTGATCTGAGTGGGATCAGGTGTGTCCCTTGCAGGAGAGGGACATGGGTTTGGAAGAGTAGGTGGTGGCCGCAGCATTGTAGGGTGTGGAGACAGTGGAATTCTTGAAGGGTTTTTGAGCAGGTTTTGGAACATTAACTTTGGCCGGTGGTGTTCAAGTGTTTTACTGGAAGGAAAAGATGGGTAGGTGGGAGATCCTGCTTTGTAATAATGATCAAAGTGAGATAACTTAAAAAATTTAAGTTGCTTTTGAGAAGTGTTAACTCAAGAATCAAAGAGGTAAGGGCATAGGAATATGGAGGAATTTCAGGAAGAGGGGACAGCCCTGTAACCTCTGCCTAAAACATCTGTCAGCGTCGATCGGATGTAGCCTAATGCAGCATGACTTGGGCCTAGAAAGTGGTTAACTTCTGCTAAGAATAAGCTTTTTATTTTATCTTAGCGGCGCCACTTGGCTTGCGGGATCCTCGTTTCCCCAGCAGGGATCGAACCCGAGCCCTCGGCAGTGAAAGCGCCGAGTCCTGACCCCGGACTGCCGGGGAAGTCCCCAAGAATAAGCTGTCTTGAGGAGACTTTTTCTTTTTTTCTGCAATTTACGAGCAGGAGAGGCAGAAATAATGATGGGCACGATGCGGGGTTGAGCGGAGAAGGTGTGCAGGCCCCGTGTGTCTTCGTGAAGGTGGAACTGGGAGCGTAGACACATGAAAAGAGAGTAAACAAGAGGAGAAAGACATGGAGAACTAGAAGAAGAAAGAGTTGAGTCCCGGGCAGAGGAAGAAGAAAACGGCACGTCCACGTGGTGCTAGAGTGGAGTGAGGCTGTGAGCAGGGGCCTTTCTTCTCGTGCCTCGCGGCGATTTCCTCTCCGTTTACGCCCCGGGGCCGCGCGGCTCCGAGAGGGCAGAGAGGGCAGAGCCTTTCAGACAGCCCGCGTCAGAACACCATCCTTGAGGGGAAGAACAGACGAACAGGGCTAGAGCCGAGGTTTTCTTCTTCCCTGACTGACGTGTGCTTGCTCTTTCAGCCCGCTCTTTGTGACGTGGAAGACAGGGCGGGACAAGCGGCTTCGTGGCTGCATTGGGACCTTCTCAGCCATGAATCTTCACTCAGGACTCAGGGAATACACGCTAACCAGGTAATGGCGACCGCACGTAAGACTGGTAGATTATTGGCCAAAATGGAAAAGAACGGCCTGCCTCTTCTGAGTGGTGAAGTCCGAGTGCTCTCTTTCGGATGATCAGGAAGTGTAGGGGCGTTCGCCTGGTGAGCCACTTACCGGTCCGAGTACAGGCAGTCAGCGGCCTCAGGTGGTTCTCAGCATGTGCGGGCTGACGGATAGTGGATGTTCTCCGCGGCGCTCGAGAGCCGTCAGCGTCCGGCACGTGATGTCGGCTCCCGGCTCCGGAGCAGCCTCACTTATGTTTTCTGTCCTCTCCAGTGCACTTAAGGACAGCCGGTTCCCCCCCCTGACCCGAGAGGAGCTGCCTAAACTTTTCTGCTCTGTCTCCCTCCTTACTAACTTTGAGGATGCCAGTGATTACCTGGACTGGGAGGTGAGAACAGCCGCATTTGGAACTCTGCATCTCTCGTTGCATTTGGGTTCGGGTTAGTACATGGTAATGTATCTCCTTCATTGAGCGAGGGTATGAGAATGTGAAAGCTGAGTTTGGAAGGAACTGTAGGCAACTTGGGTGACAGAAGAGGTGCTACGGTATTAGAAGTAGGAAGAAATGGGAAGCCTTTCTTCTCCCGTTCTTCCCAGTCTACTCTGGTCCACATCCTTTTCCCATGTCTAATAAGAAATAGGAATGGGGATAAAGGAGAACATTCCTGATTCTTCGTGGTAAGCCCTTGGATGAAAGTTGTTATCCATGTGAGCCCATGTGTGAAGAGTCAGGAACCCAGATCAAAACCCTGTGGCATGTTCTTTGACTGGAGTAGATTAAAGGTGGAATATTCAAGATCTTCGGATGAACTGTTGAGAGAATGTATTTCTGTAGCCTCCGTACTCTCAGAGAGGTGGCTGCAGGTAGACTCTCACTTTCCCTAAAGCAGCAGTTTCTTTGGCTTCCATGCCTGAGAGAGAGAGTGAGTCATGAAAGGCAAGAGCCTCCCCTTTTCTCAGCCCTGGGTCAAGCTGGTCAGGGGACAGTGTCGATTTATATGAGGATAATTGAAGTTCCGCTAGAGTGAGTAAATGCCATTTACTGGTTGTGTGTTTTTGTAGGTTGGGGTCCATGGGATTCGAATTGAATTCATCAATGAAAAAGGCGTCAAACGTACAGCCACATATTTACCTGAGGTTGCAAAGGAACAAGGTGAGTTGGAGACATGGAGTTTCCGTGAGTGATACTGTTCACAGTGTTGCCAAGTAACGGGCAGGAAAGCGGAGTGTGCTGCCTTTCAGCCCAACTGTAACTGAGAATGAGTGCCTTTCTTCCTCTCCCCGTATCTATCAAGTCCTGAAAGAATGAGAGCCTCCCCAAAAGATGTAGGAGAAGAGATGTACCCCTCTTCTCTAAGAGGGGTAAAGACTTCCCGTGCCCAGCCGCTCGTTTCACGTACTTTCAGTGAGTAGTAGTATTTCTTGGCCCCCAAAACTGCAGTGGTTAATCGTAGGAAAATTCCAGCAATCAACTTGGTCATATTATGGAGTTCATTGTAAAGGGAGGTTGCCCGTATTAGTGGGTTTTGACCTTTTGGTCGTGAGTTACTACACAGTGTTATAATTGGAAGAATGCAGAACATAATCTCTCCTGTTTTTTTAAAGAACTCAGTAGGTACTTAGTTCTTAACAGTGGGACATGAAAGGTAGGAAATGGGTTGGGCAGGTTTTCTCTTTCAAAGCATAGTTAGAAGAATACCTTAAAATGGTGCTCGTGCAGTCTGGTGTATGACCCAGTTTTCTTTCTTTCTTGGAGCTGGTCTGTTTTTTGAAAATAATATGTATTTGTTAGGTGTGAACCTGGAATAGAGAAAAATATCCGGTTCAGTATATCAGTGAACTAATTATGTGGAGAGGGCTTGCCTTGTTGGTTCCCATCGTGGTTGTGTTTAAAGTTTTTCAAAAGCAGTGAGGATATGGCATAAAAAGGAGGAAGCCTTTTAACCACTTCACTGAGATCATAAATCTGGCATTTCTGTCCAAGGAGGCACACCAGGAGTTATTTCCTAATAGTGAGATGTGATGATAATATAGGTAAATAATCAAGCACTTTTGCCATTTGAAAACTGGTTGGGAAAATTAAAAAAATCAAGGCACCTACTGCAATAATTTAGGGGGTTCTCTTTGGTTTTCAATTTGATATATTTGGTTATATCTGTTGAAAATGTTTCAAGAACAACACAATGGTAGATGTGTGAACACCTTCCCATCCTTCCTAAAGGAATAGTTTCCTTCCTGCTGTCAAGTCTCTGTAGTAGAAAACGACTCCTAGAAATCATCGAAACGAAGGAAGGTCACACGAAGGAATACAAGCGCAGAGTATGAATTCTCTCTTCTCCCAGAACAGCCCTGGTTACAGCACTAGGCCAACAGGCTGGTCTACGCTGGGACCGTGTTTGCTCCTAGATAGTTGTACTGGGATCATATCTGACAGGAAAGACTCAGAAGCAGGGGGCCTGGGGACAGCCGTTAGTGACGTGTGTTGGGCGTCGTCTCACATCTCGGATTCTCCTTGGACTGCCAGTGAGGCAGACGGGGCTCCAGGGACGTGGGGCAGTGCCCAGGCTTGCTCTGCTCGCAGCAGACCTGGCTCCTCCTGTCCTGTCACTGTGGTGTCAGAGCACAGCCCATTCTTGTGTCACTGTGCGCTGACCTCAGTGTGCCTGCCTTCTCCTCAGACTGGGATCAGATCCAGACGATAGACTCCTTGCTCAGGAAAGGTGGCTTTAAGGCTCCAATTACCAGTGAATTCAGAAAAACCATCAAACTCACCAGGTAAGCCACTGTCTTATTTTCCTTGTCATTTTAATTCAGTTGGGGTTGGATGGAGGACACTTTTGACAGACAGGGGAAGAGAAACATTTTCTCTGTTAGTGTCTCTAAACCAAAGAAGTATGGGTGAGGCAGCAGCTCCGAGGAAGCAGTGGCAGCACAGGCGGAGACTCTCCAGCATGCTGGGCGTGCCCACGGCTAAGCTGCTGGCTAAGCTGCTAGCACCGTGGGAGCAGGGTCACCGCTGAGCAGGTCGTGGGTGTGTCTGTCAGGCCCACTTGCTGGGAGGCTGAGCGGGGAAGGCTGAAGGCAGGAGAAAAAGCTCTCAGTACAGAAGTCCAGGGTCAGCTGAAGTCGTCACATGTAGTCAGGTGGCCTGTTGATGGAATAATTCCAAGGAAACGCCCCTGCCTGTCTGGGGCTAATACTTGTACGGGGAGGCTGCCTAGTGTAGGAAAATATGCACGGGCTGGACTCTGAATCGCAGCTCCACCACTTGCTAGCTATGTGACCTGGGCCAGTTTTTCCACCTCTCTGAGCAGAAAAAAAAAATTTCCTGTCCGTAAGAGGTGAATGATAACGCCTTGGGGTTGTTTCAGGGTGTGGTAAGGTCATGCATGCAGAAGCTCTAGTCCAGGGCCAGGCCACATTGTAGGTGGTCGGTAGATGTCGGTCCTCTCCCCATCCCTACTGAAGTCGGAAACACTGAAAGGTTTAGCTTCTGTGGGGTGTCTGTGGACCTCTGTCGGCCTGTTCATCTGTAAAATGCTGAATAATCAATATCGTAACCTCACAGGTCTATTTGGAAGATAACCCCGTGTCTTTGAAATGCTTTGGGTTCCAAAAAAAAGAAAAATCTTCAAATACAAAGCATTATTATTATCATTATTATTATAATTTATTTGAACAGCCATTTCCCTGTCAAAATTCAGGAATAATCACCTTGCAGTGGAGGAGTGATTACAGTGGGAAAGAGATGGCTCTGGGTAAGGATTGTCACACCCAGCTCCTGTGGTCTGTAGTAGGCTCCATAGGTTTGTAACACCCCATGCTTCGCATCCTGACTCATGGCTCTTTCCAGAGCAAGGCCAGAGTGCTATGAATTCTGTTCTGATGGCCCTGTGATATGATATGGCATATTCATCTGGGAAGTGAGACCCATCCTCTATAGCCCCAGGATCTTTTAACCTGCTTCGTCAGAATTTGACCCAGAATTAGGTATCTGTGCCCCTTTTAGTTTATAAATAACTTGTTTGTTGCTTTTCTGCAAGTTGAGGTTGCATTTCTGTCAAATTTATCACATTTTAACCTGAAAGTAGATATGCATTGTACACTGGGCATTGGTGCAGCCATCTTCCAGTCTGCTACCCATGTAATTTGACCTTGAAATTCTCCACCCAGACCCTAGTAGCAGATTGCTTAAGAGCAGCCTGGTGATAAGCATATGAAGTGTTTAAAGGTGGGATGTGCAGAAAACAGATTCTCAGGGGTGAATTGTGATTGTGCTTTTTCATCTTGTTCATTTGTAATAACAACACTGTTTTCTTGTGCTGTCTTTCATTTTCTGTAAGTAAGATTGCTCTCGGTCTTCCATTTTATTCTTTCAAAATGTGGAATAAGCTTTTGGTTTTCTCTGCTGCGTGACTGCAGAATGAAGTGTTTGGGGTTCCTAATACCCTTTCCTGTTTCCTTACACAGGTACCGAAGTGAGAAGGTGACAATCAGTTATGCAGAATATATTGCTTCTCGACAGCACTGTTTCCAGAATGGCACTCTTCATGCCCCGCCCCTCTACAATCATTACTCCTGACACGCGGCTGCATGACCAGTCCCACCCCCCCGTGGCCACCAGTGGCTATGACATCATCGGAGCAGATGCCTCCTCTTCCTGGTCCAGTTACTTTTATTACTGCACCATTTTATGATGCTAGCTTCCGTTGCCAAGTCTGCCTCCAGCCGACTGAGGGGGGCGGGGTTACATCGAATGAAACAGAACTTGAGGGGCCCAAGCCTTATCTCAGCCTTTCCTCAGTATGGGGTTCCGTTGGATTGGGGCTCCTCCATGACTAGTGAGAATTCCGTGTGGGTTCAGAAGACCTTGGCTGCAGGTGCCGCTGGTGATTTGCTGCCTGTGTGTTGGCCACTCAGTGGAAGCTGGAATTGATGGTCCATGAAGGCTTAGCCCACACACACCCCTGCAGCCTCCCCAGAGCGAGTAGGTGTATTCCCCTGGCAGTCTGGGCAACGGAGACCAACAAGAAACGTTTTTAGGTTGTTTTAAATTCCTTTTTTTAAACTTCCAGTGTATTGCATACCACGAGTTGATCTCAACCTCCATGCTTCGTAAGTGGACGCCATGTTAGGGTCGAACGTGGGCACCATGAGTCCTTTGCGGCTCCTGGACAGAGACCCACCTCAAGATCGGAAGCCCTTTGGATGGCGTTGCAGATCTCATTGCTCAGTTAGCCTCAAAGGTTTTAATTCTCATCCCACTCTCAGTTGGATTTTCTGGCACTCTTTCTGCATTGAGTCTCCTGGTACTGAACAGAGCGCTGTGGTGTAGCCTGCCGAGGAATGTACTGGGATGCCCGCGGGAGGTCCTGACGGCATCGCCGCGAGCAGTGTCGAGGGAGAGGCCTCTTCCTTACCACCCGGCTACCTCACTCCTCTACTGGTGGCAGTGCCTATGGCTGGATCTAGGTTCTCAGAGGGCACAGGTGTTCACACAAGCACTTGGGTTGGCCTCTAGAAGGGCACGTCGGCATAGGAGAGAATCCAGGGTCTCTAAGCTGTTTTTCTGTTCAGGCAAACATCCTGAGAGACCTGTAAGCAGAGGAGTTCCTTTTTCTAGTTTGCCTGGAGAAGTGGGAAAACTGTTGCTCTTACAGTCCTTACAGGACTTGAGAACAAAGCTGTGTCATTAAACAAGGTGAATCTTTATCTTGCCTAACATGCCGGGAATCTTCACTCCACCATGGCAGAGTTCCAAATAGCTCATTTTATTCTAGGTCATTCATACTTTTCATGTGGCATATTTCCCTTTCTCGTTGTTGCTGATTCCAAATACCTGTCAGCAAGTTTCTCCTCCCTCTTGCCTATTCTTCACTCATGTGGTGGCAAAGTTCACAGAAGTTGGGGACTTGGAAGACGCTTTGAAAACACGGTCACAGAAGCACTGCTGAAATGATTCACAGGAAGAGGTGGCCAGTTGGAAGAAAGGACCCTACGGGTGATACACTGGTTTTCAACAACGTGTTTAGAGAACTCTTGACGTGGATTGGGTGTCAACCCAGTGAACACAGTGTTTTGATTTAATTTATTTTTAATGTTTATGTGGTAGTGGTGTGGCTTTCCGAAATGGGCAGATGTTCAAGTCAAAGGGTCTTTGGAGTTTTCTTCTGCCAGGAACGGGGGAGGGGGAGCAGGGGCACAGTCTAAGGAACGAC
Organism: Balaenoptera borealis; assembly: GCF_965194805.1. Taxonomy (NCBI): domain Eukaryota; kingdom Metazoa; phylum Chordata; class Mammalia; order Artiodactyla; family Balaenopteridae; genus Balaenoptera; species Balaenoptera borealis. Next base: position 125,892,081 of record NC_138863.1, on the reverse strand, counting down.
ACACGTGCTCTTCTAGGCGTGGCTGTCTCGTTTCTTCAAGAGATGGGTGAGGGTGAGCCGGTGAGCTCGGCACCGTCCTCTGCTGTGGGCGAGGGTGTGGAACGGGCAAGGGGAGCGCCGCCTGACGTCTGGATGCGCGGGCTGGGCTCCTGCACGCCGCCGCGTTTCCCTCGCGGTGTTCATGAAAACAGGCTTCCGAAGAGGAAGGGATTGTCTCGTGATTTCCTGCTGCTGAGAATAATAAATGTCTTGTTGCAAATAAATGTGACGGCAGTTACTCTTAGGTGCCATGGATCGATGTCAGGGTGGTCAGCAGCTCTGGACTAAACCGCCCACCTCCAATTTGTACAACAGTATTGCTACATAGGGCTACACTCATTCCTGTTCAAGTCTTCTATGTTGAAAGTTGTGTTTAATTTCTAAAGTTTAAAAAAAGCAAAAAAAATGGTGCTAAACTTTCACCCCTGAGCACGCTCAGTGAGACTGGTCATGCAAGCATCTTCAGTGCCATGCTCTTTCAAGCCTGTTTTTTCTCGTAGAAATGTTGCCCTATTTGTCTTCCCCAACGTATAGTATGTTTTTTATTTTATTGAGGGTGGGGTAGGATACCTGCCATTTAAGAAAATGAACAGAAAATTTTAAAACCCAGGAAATGGGGGGGAAAAAAAATCAGTGCACAAGAATCGGGCTCCTGAAGCCCAGCACCACACTGACGAGGGCTCCGTGGGCTCTCTTCACTTTCTGGAGTGAAGAAGCCCGACTCCCTGCACATTCCCTCACGCCCCCATCCACGTCCAGCAGTGGAGATGCTCGAGGTCCTCTTGCCTTGGCGAGGGGACTCGGGAGTCGACCGAGGAAAACTGTTTGGCCTCGTCAGGCATGGCACTCTCAGTGTCTGTCCTGAATGGGGTCTAGTCAGGAAGTGGTCTGGAAGTACACGGTCAAGGTCACCTCCTGAAGACGTACGGCAGGTGGCTCTCAGGAAAAATACCAAGTCTGGATCATCCACGTGGCAGCTTTGCGTAGGGAGATGACAGCTCCGAACTGGAACTGACCTGCCTTCCACGTGCTTGACCACAGCAGTGATGGGGGCGGTCAGTCCACGGAGTGGAAGTGGTGGGTTTAAAGAGAAGGGAAGGTTTTCTGCTCGGTGTTTCCTTTGTCCCTGGGCTGCTCAAGCTGAACAGTAACCACTGCTTTCAAGGAACCAGCCCACCTTGGCTGCTTTGGTTCGGAGTTCGTTTCCTCCCTAGCTGTGAGTGCCTTTTGGTCTGGAAGGTTGGCTTGTCTCATAATACCCACAGCTAGGACATTCTCTCTGTAATTTCGAATTGTCCTTGTTCTCCATTAACTAAAAGAGAATGTCTGATCACTAGAGTTCGTCGGTGTTGGATTGTTTCCACTGTGAGGTTCTTAAACTTTTTCGCTTCATGATATTAAAGCAACTCATGTTAGAGACCCTTTCAACATGAAAGGTTTGTAGTTGAGACATTACATATATTTTATTGTTTATAATAAATATCATCTGTACAAAAGTCCTGGGTGTTAATTTTAATATTTGCACAAGATCTGTTTTCCATGATATGTTAACACCTAAAATTTCACTAACTGTTGACGTTATTTTCTATTGAGATTCTGGAGCCTAGGGAGCTATTTGTTCTTTTTGTTTATTTTCATTCTTACTTCCCTGAAGCAAGAGACTTTGTATGGCCTTCAGTGCAAAGACTTTAGACCAATTCTTTGTATTACACTTGGTTGCCTCTTGGCTATATAACTTCTGAGTGCAAATCATTGAACTCTTTAACAAAGTATTGTAGAGAATAAATCATAATGGGTAAAAATTGTTCTTTGTCTTGCCTCTTTTTTTTTTTGAATAGTAGTAATAGTAATTTGATTATTATTTTAGTCATTTTTTTTTAATTTTTTTAAAATTTTATTTATTTATTTATTTAATTAATTTTGGCTGCGTTGGGTCTTCATTGCTGCGCGAGGGCTCTTCTCTAGTTGCAGCACGCGGGCTTCTCACTGTGGTGGCTTCTTCCGTTGTGGAGCACAGGCTCCAGGAGCGTGGGCCTCAGCACTTATGGCACACGGGCTCCAGAGCACAGGCTCAGTAGTTGTGGTGCACGGGCTTAGTTGCTCCGCGGCACGTGGGATCCTCCCGGACCAGGGCTGGAACCTGTGTCCCCTGCACTGGCAGGCAGACTCCCAATCACTGCGCTACCAGAGAAGCCCCTAGTCATTTTATTTTTAAAGACAGCCAACCAGATCATATTTATTCAGCCTGCATGTTTTTGTGTGGTGTTCATGATACCCAATAACCTTGCACTTTTATTTATTTATTTTTTTTGTGGTTGGTAGTAATGCCATTGGTTTATTAGAGCCAACTTTTCTGAACTAAGGTTTGTGAACCCTTTAAAATTTGGATTTTTCTAGAAAGAAGGTTCATAGTTCTCATTAGGTTCTCCAGTGAAACTGACCTTGCCCAGAAAGCTACAACCTGAACTCGGGGGTGGGGGGGATGCTCAAATTTAAGATGTCATTTGGTGAGGTTAATTAACCCAAACAAAGACCCTGGGACGTTGGTGTGGTCTGACCTAAAGGAAAGTTTCTTGCTTTTGGATGGCCCAGAAAGGATGAGGCGTGTTTGGAGAGAATGGCAAGGAATAATTTTTCAAACCTTACAAACATTCATATGCTGATATTGTTAGTCTTTGGTTTAAATTTTTATTTGTAAGGATGTAAAAAAATTTTTTTAACATACCCAGTTCTGAAGCCCTTACAACTTGGCCACAGGTATACGCTGTCAGGGTTAGATGATAATTTTGGAAATAGATCACAACAACTGGTAATAGTTTGGTATTACCAAACAGACTTTGGTAATAACTCTGGGGTGTGTGAGAGGAATTCTTTCTGTTCCTTCAAGAGCAATTATAGTTCTAGAGATAGGTATACCGTATTTGCAATTAAACAGCATGGAATTCCATATTGTTTTTTTTGTTTTTGGTGGTGGTAAAATATACATAACACAAAATTTGCCATTTTAAACTCATTCTGTTGTCTGAAACGTGAACTAAGCCATGTGGTCAGAGATCGGTGGTTCTTGTGAGACTGAGGGTGGAGGAAGTGCTCTAAAGCTGCTTCCAGATCAATCTAGGGTCTGTGACCTTGGCTTGAATATCTGCCTTTGAAAGGCACTCACTGGGCTGGTTGAAGAACTTGACCCTGAGCCAATACAGTACAAAGAACCATAGTAGCTCTTGTGGAGCATAATGACCTCTTTCTCTGTATCCTTCCATATCCCTCATACCCCTTGCCACCTTCTGTCTTTTATGATGGAAAATAAGTCCAGATCTTGCATCAGCTACTCTTAGTGAGCTCCTTTTGGGGACAGCTCTAGGACTGATTCATCTTTTTAACCTCAGGGCTTTGCACTTAAGTACTTATGATGGTTTTCCTGAACGAAAATGTGGACAAACCAACCTATGAAACATCACTATGTATTATTTGTTATTCTCCTTTCTTCTCTCTTCACCTGTTGACTTCTCTCCTGCTGTGTGTGTTGGGTATCCGGCTAGCCCTGGGGGCAGTCCATGTAAGTCCAGTAAGTAGTAGTTGCTCTGTAAAGCCCTGTTGGATGGACAGATGAGAGAAAGAGGCCTATGCTGAGTTCAGGACCATTTCCCACACCCAGCTGCTGCATGTCCCCAGACTCCTCGGGACATTGGTCCACAGCTGTAATGAACTGTGTAGGAAAGCCCTTCAAGGCGGTAGTAAGCTCTAACGATACTATATAACCTGCCATTAATTCACCGGATACATTTCTTCTGGAAATACAGATACAAGGCATATTAACTTTGTGAAAATTATATCTATAAATCAAAGGAATACGGGTACATATTCTCGTCTGGTAATATCCTCATTCATTTTCTGTTAACAGAGCTCACATGATACCTAAACGTGGCTCACTCCTGAGCCAAGTAGTGTACTGTGATTATTTCCTTCATTGTACAGCCATCTGTTTTCTCTCAAGCTGGAAACTTTTTCATTTGCTTACTTATCTTTTTTTAAATTAATTAATTAATTTATTTATTTTTGGCTGCATTGGGTCTTCGTTGCTGCCGGCGGGCTTTCTCTAGTTGCAGCGAGCGGGGGCTACTCTTCGTTGCGGGTGTGCAGGCTTCTCGCTGCGGTGGCTTCTCTTCTTGCGGAGCATGGGCTCTAGGCAAGTGGGCTTCAGTAGTTGAGGCATGCGGGCTTCAGTAGTTGTGGCGCATGGGCGCAGTAGTTGTGGCTCATGGCCTCTAGAGCGCAGGCTCAGTAGTTGTGGCGCACGGGCTTAGTTGCTCCGCGGCATGTGGGATGTTCCCGGACCAGGGATCCCAGGGATTGAACCCGTGTCCCCTGCATTGTCAGGCGGATTCTTAACCACTGCGCCACCAGAAAAGCCCCTGCTTACTTTTCTAAGTATCATCCAAATGTTCCAACAGGCCTCTCAATATCACTATCCACATGTTGAGAAGTATTGGAAAAAATCCACTACAAATCAAACATTTTAAATGCTTAAGGCATTGTAAGAAATTACATTGTATGTTTTCGGAGCCACCTACCCAGCTTCCCATCAACAACAGTTCCTTGGGTCGGTCAGCGCGTTCCTGCATCTCATCTAAACCTTCCCTACGCCCTGGGAAGCTGGTATCCTCATCCACACTTCACCGGTGAGTTAGCTGAGCCTCAGAAAGGCCAAGTGACCAGTCCCTACGACGCGCGGCGAAGGGCGTTCTGGAGAAGAGAAGGACGGTTTCTCCGGAAGCGGCCAGCGCAAGACGCTCCTCGGCCCTCCGGGAACCCCCGCGACCCCGCGGTTCTGGCCCGTCGCCGCTTCCTTAAGGGAAGCTCAAGGCCGCTGCAAGTCCCTCGGCCCCACCCGCCCCGTCGGGGTCCCGCCCACCCACCGAGGCCCCGCCCACCCACCGTGGCCCGCCCATCCCCAATGGAGCCCCGCCCCGTCCCCAAGACCACGCCCCTTCCGTGGCCGCGGCTCGGCGCTTCCGTTTCCGGCGGCGTGGGCTGCGGTGCGCGGCAAGACGATGGCGGCTGCTGGCAGTGATCCGCGGGCTGGCGACGTAGAGGAGGACGCCTCACAGCTCATCTTTCCCAAAGGTGCGGCCTGGGGCTGCCGGACTGCCCCCGTGGTCCTGCGTGGTCGCCGCAGGCCTGGGCAGGCGCGGCGAAGGGCAGGGAGGAGGGGGATGCGGGCCGGCAGGGCAAGGTACCGCGGGAGCGGGCCAGCTGGAGTCCACGGCCGCAGCCCTGGAGCCGTCGGCGCCCAGCTCCACACCGCCCCTGGGCGGCCTCTTGCTTCTGTTTAAGTAGTTTGTTTTATCCGATAAGCTGCGAAGTGCTGGAGGGATGTGTCAAAGACAAAGCCGGCACTAAAGGGGAAAGGACAGATTTTATTCAGTGATATACTATTGCAATAAGAAAGAGAGTCAAGCGTGGACTCATCTAAACTTCGATCTGTAGAGGTGACTGGGCATTTTAAAGGGAGAATGAAGGAATAAGGAGGGGAGTGAGCGGGGCCTCAGTAGGGTCGGGGAAGTGAAAAGTTACGAAAAGCGGGAAGCGGGGGGTTGGTCCATTTGAAACCCCTTTGGATTTGTTAACTGGCCGTTAACTCCTACCCTCCCACACCCCTCGCTCTGGGCTGGGAGACAGGGGCCCTGTCTTCAGGTGTTGGCTGGAACAAACAGTAAGTTATTTTGGCAGCCTTCAGTTTTCATAAACAGCCGCTGTAAAGAGCTAGAGTCATCCCAGGGATGCGGCCTGGAGCTATTAGAAATCTTGTTAGTGTTTTAGTGTTTTTAATGCATTTATTTTATTTTTATTTATTTTTGGCTGCGTTGGGTCTTTGTTGCTGCACGCAGGCTTTCTCTAGCTGTGACGAGCGGGGGCTGCTCTTCGTTGCGGTGCGCGGGCTTCTCATTGCGGTGGCTTCTCTTGTTGCGGAGCACGGGCTCTAGGCGCGCGGGCTCCAGTAGTTGTGGCACGTGGGCTCCAGTAGTTGTGGCACGTGGGCTCCAGTAGTTGTGGCACACGGGCTTAGTTACTCCGCGGCATGTGGGATCTTCCCAGACCAGGGATCAAACCCTTGTCCCCTGCATTGGCAGGCGGATTCTTAACCACTGCGCCACCAGGGAAGCCCTCGTCAAGTTTCTGTGGACCAGAGTTGAGTCCTTGGCGAGAAGAGGGCGCACAGGAATTTGGTCAGGGAGAGAATCTTTGTCAGATGGCTGGGAGTGAAGCACATTTTGCTATCAAAGAACTTCCTCTTTGCAGTGTGATGTGCTTAATTTGTAATTTAAAACCCCAAAATAAGTAGAAAGCTTAAGATTTTAAAGTATCATATCTTACAGGTACTGGAAAACACAAAGTAAGTGGGGGAAACCTTAACAGTACCCTCCTTTTTAAAAAAAATGACTATATCCACAGTAAAACGTGAAATTCCACACCTTTTCACCCAGAGGAAACGACTGTAAATAGTTTAGTGCTTATGCTTCCACACTGTGCTCCTTTATAAATATATACTTATACACTTTATTCTTTGCAAAAATAGAATTATGCTATAGAAGTCATACAGCTTTTTAAAAATTTGATGATACATTGTGTAGAACTGTTCTATTCTTTCAAAGGGCTAGGTAGTACTTAATGGTTGTACCATAATACTATTTATCTGTTGATAGACATATAGGTTGCTTCTAGTATTGTATTTTATAGACTCAAGGTGAAATACTTGCTTCCATAGGATAGCTTCATGGAAGTTTTGGGCATAATGGAAATATATGTTTGTTTTCTTTTTTATGGTGTAATAACTAAGAGGAAGATGGTTTTCTTAATTTCATGATAAATTAAACCAGTTTTTCATATTTAGGTTTTGTCTAGGTACTTTTTATTCAGGTTTTTGTTTGTTTTTTAAATACTGTACAGTTAGAAATTCCCTGGCAGTCCAGTGGTTAGGACTCCGCACTCTCACTGCCGGGGGCCCCGAGTTCAATCCCTGGTTGGGGAACTAAGAGCCCGCAAGCCATGCAGCATGGCAAAATAAAACAAAACAAAACAAAAAACCTGAAAAGTACTGTACAGTTGTGGGATATGAAGCCTCTGGATTTCTGCAGGGACAGAGACTTGCTGATAGTCTCAAAGGCAAAAGGAGCGTTTAGACTGACTTTTGGAGGAATATTTTCAGCTGACATTTATGCTTCTCACAAATAGAGTTTGAAACAGCTGAGACACTTCTAAATTCAGAAGTTCATATGCTTCTGGAGCATCGAAAGCAACAAAATGAGAGTGCAGAGGATGAACAGGAACTTTCTGAGGTCTTCATGAAAACTTTAAACTACACAGCCCGTTTCAGTCGTTTCAAAAACAGAGAGACCATTGCCAGTGTACGTAGGTGAGTGCTGAAAGAAAGTTTTATTAATCCAAACTGTTAGATATCTGCACGTAGAATGCTGTCGCCACCTCCCTGCTCCTCCCCACCACCCCGTGGGCATCATCTGTACGATTAATGTAAGTAAAATAATGTCTTTGTCAAAATTTTGAAATAGCTTATATGGTCAAAATCTTCCTTGGCCACCTTTTGCTGTACCCCAAATCCCAGTTACCTCCCTGCAGAGTGACTACTGTCAGAAGTTTGTTGTTAGCCCTCCAGAGCTTGTTCCATACATTGGCATACACACCATAAACACACAGCATTGTTTTATTTTGCTTTTTTTCTTTTTTTTAATAAAGTGGGCTTATTTATTTATTATTTCCCTGATATGTCCTAGAGATCTTGCTATGTTAATAAATATAAATCAGGAGCATTCTTTCTGGATCTTTGCTTTACCATTCAAAAGGTGACCGGCTTTTAGCATTTTTTCCTAAGGCATTGCTTCTCAAATTGGTTGGATGTGCTCTGGGAAACAGTGAGGTGCTGTGGTACATAGGAGGCCCCAGTGAAAACAAGAGCTGTTTTAGCATTTCTTTGATTTCTTCGAAGATGAACATTATCTCATGTGAATTAGATAATCATTTGAAGTTCTGATATAATTTGAGCCACTAGAGAAGTCCATTTTTATAAACTGGGTGTCATCAGTGTTACTTGGTGGTATGGTTTAAAACATTTCTGCGTTAAAGCAAACAGATACCAGTATATTGTGAAGTAAAACAAATAATATATATGAACTCTTTTTTCTAATACTTTAGTTGTATTTATTTATTTTTATTATTATTTATTTTGGCTGCACCACGCGGCATGCGAGATATTAGTTTCCTGACCAGGGATCAATCGAACCCGTGCCCTCTGCATTGGGAGCTCGGAGTCTTAACCATTGGACCACCAGGGAAGTCCCTGAATTCTTGAAATAAATCATGAGACTCAAATCCTTGCAGTTGCAGAAAGTCATTTGTGCCTCTGCCCCTGAGTTGGTTGTGGGTACTTGTTTGCTCTACTCTGGTGAAATATTTGAGAAGTACTGTCCTAAGGAAAAGCAAGTGGACAAAAAGATGCATATGTGCACATATTCTTCAGAGAGCTGTTAATAATAGTCACAGTTTAAAAAAAACTAAATATTCAACAGTAATTAAATAAATTGTGCTAAATCCATTTGATGGACTACTATATTGTCACTGAAAATTATGATAGAAAATGAAATTGAAGGATGTTCACATAATTTAGGTGTGCAGAAAATGAAGTGATAAAGCTGTATATGAAGTATAGCCTGTTCTGAAAAGTGTGGGTGTATGCATGGGGAAAAGATTACATACAAAACTGCAAAGTGTTGAACCAAAAAGATGACTTGAACAAATGAAGGTGGACTTAAACATTCACGAATAAGAGGTATTAATACTGTAAAAATGTCATTTCTCCTCAAATTAATGTATACATTTAGTGCCATCCTAAATCCTCAAGGTAATTGATATATATTCTCAAATATGCTCGGAACTTTGTAAGTAGGATTTTGGATGACAGTGCATTCATTGTTATACCACCTTGAACATCTGTAATTTGTTTTGTGGCTGTTACTGTTATTCCACTGATAAAGCATAATTTGCCATAGAATTCAATTAAGATGAGGTGGTAATAGGTCATCATAAATAAACATACAGTGGCTGAGGCAAGGCACCAGTCACCTGAATCCTACCAGTGAGCAGCACAGGCTACCTAAGTGGCGCCAAGAAAAATATATCCTCTGCTGTGAAAAATAAATAATAATAAGTTAATTAACGAATGCCCCCCCCCCCGAAGATCTTAAATTTTAAGAATGGTCAGAAAAACTTTTTTTTTTTTAATAAATATATTTATTTATTTTCGACTGTGTTGGGTCTTTGTTGCCGTGCGCTGTCTTTCTCTAGTTGCGGCGAGCGAGGGCTACTCTTTGTTGCGGTGCGCAGGCTTCTCATTGCGGTGGCTTCTCTTGTTGCCGCGTGTGGGCTCTAGGCGCGTGGGCTCAGTAGTTGTGGCACACGGGCTCAGTAGTTATGGCTCACGGGCGTAGTTGCTCCGTGGCATGTGGGATCCTCCCGGACCAGGGCTTGAACCCATGTCCCCTGCATTGGCAGGCGGATTCTTAACCACTGCGCCACCAGGGAAGCCCCAGAAAAACTTCTAAAAAGAAAAAGGAAGGGGAGTTTGCCCTACAAGCTGTTAAAATACATTAAAAAGTGACAGTAATGAAAATAGTGATACTTTGGCATGAGAATAGATAGATGATTGGAGCAGAATAGAAAATTCAGGAACAGATACAAATCCAAATCTATTATGTTTTATATGAGTCCAGTATATGGGAAAGATGGCACTGTAAGTTACTGGGAAGATACTTTTAAATGAAGTTGTAACTCTGTATACCTTATACCAAAATAATTTCTGAAGGAATTAAGGATTTAAATATAAACTATGCTGCATAGAAGTGCTCTGTGATAACTTGGGTGAATATACAGGTTTGGGTGGTTAGCAGGACTTTAAAGAGGGGAAGCTTGATGGACTGTAGCTGACTGTAAGCTTTGCAAGGCGAGGACTTGAGCATATTCATCATTGTGGGCACTAAATAATGTTTAGTTGAGTAAGTAAATGAATTTACGTAAATGTCTTTAAATAAAGTGCCATAAGTAAAATCTAAGTATGAATAAACTGGGAAAAGGATTGATATCCTTAATGTTAAGAGCTCTAACAAGTAATTAAGAGATGACACCCAGTTTATAAAAGTGGATTTATTAGTCTCTAATGGCTTGATTTATATCAGAACTTCAAATGACTATCTAATTCAAATGAAATAATGTTCATCTTCAAGGAAATCAAAGAAATGCTAAAATAGCTAAGTAGGTTTAAAAAGAATGGGAAACCTGGGACTTCCCTGGTGGTCCAGTGTTAAAGAATCCGCCTTCCAATGCAGGGGACGCGGGTTCGACCCCTGGTCAGGGAACTAAGATCCCACATGCCACGGGGCAGCTAAGCCCGTGCGGCACAACTACTGAGCCTGCACGCCGCAACTACTGAGCCCATGTGCCTCAACTAGAGAGAAGCCCGCGTGTTGCAAACTACAGAGCCCATGTGCCCTGGAGCCTGTGCGCCACAACTAGAGAGAGAAAAACCAGCATGCCACAGCTAGAGAGAAGCCCACATGCTGCAACGAGAGCCCACGTGCCACAACGAAAGACGCTGCCACGAAGATCCTGCGTGCTGCAACGAAGACCTGACGTGGCCAAAAAAAAATAAAGAATGGGAAACCTAGTGTAAGAAGTAGGGGAAACAGGCACCATCTTTTATTGCTGGTGGAAGTGTAGTGTATATTGGTAAAGCCCTTTTAGGGCACTGTCTCTCAGAAAGAAGCCATCCAGTTATATCGTATCCTTTGACTGAATAATTCTGCTTCCAGGAATTTATCTTTAAAGCACACAGTAATCAATCAAGTGCACAAAGAAGTATACATTTACAATGATGTTTAGAATGCATTATTTTAAATGATGAATAATTGGAAACAACAGAAATGTTCAACAGCAGGAAATTTGATATATAAATTTATGGCACAACCTTTCAGTGCAATGCCATGTTCAAGGTAAAGTTATGTGTGTACTAATATGGAAAACAGCTTCTGTATTGTTGAGTGAAAAAAGGCCAGTTACAGAATAACATTTGTTATAATTCCTTTTGGGGTTTTGTTTTGTTTTGTTTGTTTATTTGTTTTTAATTATGTAAAGGGGGGGTGGACTCTCCACAAAAATGTTAGCACTGGTTATTTCTGGGTAGAATTTCAGGTTATTTTCCCATGTTGGGGTTTTGTGGGGAGTTTTTTGGTATTTTTAATAAATGAGCAGGTGTTCATTTTACAACAAATCCCTCCGTATAATACATACACTACATTATGAACCTCTGCCTGTGTAACTAAGTTTACAGTATTTTCTTTACAAAATGAAAATAGCTTTATTAGGTGACGAAAAGTTACAAAACAGAATGAGTCAGTTTGTATTCTAAAACATAGAAAGCCGTTTGGAATGGCATACTAAGATGGTAACATTGATTTTGTTTAGGTAGTGACTTTCATTTTTCTGTGTTTATTTTCTCAATTTTGTACAATAACTAATAGGCTTGTAATCGAGTGGTAAGGACAGAAAATGTTTGTTTCTGAACAGATAATTAAGGTCCTCTCTGAAACCAGATTTACCATGGACGACCTCTGTTTTAAGAAGTCGATGTGTGAGAACCCAGGATATGATTTGTATTGATGTTCTTTTTTACAGTTTGAACTAGAAGTGCATTTAAAGTAAGATGCAGTTTATACATAGATTTGTACAAAGTAAGACATGCTTGTATTTGTTTATTTTTTAGATACATTTAAAAGGGAATTTTCTTCAAGTCAAAATGCCTGGTAGATTGGGAACATCTGACATCATGTGTTTGACATAAAATTAATAACAAAGGAAGCAAAGAACAGTGGTAGGAAGAGCAGAGAGCAACAGAATAAACTCTTGGGGGAAAGGTCGTGTAGTCCTCGAGGCGGATAGCAGTTTCTCAGAAGTTACCATCGCAGGCATTCTCTGCAGTGGTATGCTCGCCTTGCTTTCACTGTCTCTGCCTGGTTTCGTTGTAGCTTCCTGTTCTCCAGCAAGAGGAACAGGAAGTGATTTGAAAGTGGGATTTTGCAGCAAACTTAACCATAATGGGAAGATTGCAAGTGCTTTATTTTTCCTCTTCCTTGCTAGCTACGTTTGATGCCCTTTTTCCTATTCATCCTTGTTTGATTTTGTTTGTTTGTCTTGATTTTCTTCCCTGTGATCAGCTTGCTGCTCCAGAAGAAGCTTCATAAGTTTGAGTTGGCCTGTTTAGCCAACCTTTGTCCAGAGACTGCTGAGGAGTCCAAGGCTCTGATCCCAAGGTTAGGACTGGTCGTGAAAAGCTCTGTGTGTATTGGATAAATTGTTACAAGTAGAATTACTGTGTCTGAAAGCTGTGTGCATTTAAAATCTAGATAGATATCACCAACGTTGAATGAGTGCCTTTGTAATGAGATTGGTGGTTTTATAGCACACCGATTGTTGGCAAAAATGTGAAACAGCTGAAACTCTGGTACACTGATGATAGGAGTGCCAATTAGTACGGTCACTTTGGAGAGCAGTTTGGCTACATCCAGTAAAGCTAAAGATGAATATACCCCATGACCCCAAAATTCATTCCTGGGTACGTGTCCTAAAAGCAACGCATACGTAGTTTAAAAGAAGACATGTATTCCCATGTTTATTGCTGCATTGTTAGTGACAGCAGAAACTGGACAACAATGAAGACTGGAGAAATAAATCATTGTATGAGCATACAGTGTTTATTATGTAGCAGTGACAAACTAGTGAACCAGGACAACGTGGAGTAATGTCAACAAGCGCCACATTGAACTTTGCGTGACAAAATTGCAGGATACATACAGTACAGTGCCATTTCTTACAGTTTAAAACCAGCACTGCACATTGCTTGTCGACACATTTACATGTACTATAGTAAATATTCATATAAAAGTGCATGTAGGGATGATGAATACCGAATTTAGGATAATGGTTACTTCTGGGGAAGGAAGAGAGGGAATTGGAATAGGGGAGCACACACAGAGCCATCGATTTGTGTCTGTCATATTTATTAAAGAATCCAGGAGGGAGGGAATTGCCTGGCGGTCCAGTGGTTAGGACTCCGAGCTTCCACTGCAGGGGGCCAGGGTTCAATCCCTGGTCGGGGAACTAAGATCTTGCAAGCCACACGGTGTGGCAAAAAAAAAAAAAAGGGGAATCAAGTGGGGATAACTTTTCAAATTAGCTTATTTTCTGTACCTTTTATATGTTTGAAATACTTCATAATGTTTTTTAAAGGAAAGAAATGAGTTGAAATGTACAGGTGTCGGCGTTTAGGGGTAAGCGGGGAGGTGGGCCGGTGGAGCTCCGAGATTAGCAGGCACGAAAGAAGAGGGCGGGGAACGGTCAGGCGCTGCAGCCTCACTGCTTTTGGTTTTCTCCCTGTAGCCTGGAGGGGCGGTTTGAAGACGAGGAGCTGCAGCAGATTCTTGATGACATCCAGACCAAGCGCAGCTTTCAGTACTGATCTCCAGGCGTCCCTGCTGCCGGGGGAGCCACGTCACACCCCGGCGCGGCACCGCTCGCCCAGCACCCAGGGCTGCCGTGCACGGAAAGTCTGTTGCACGAGACACCTGGGCTCCCTCTGGACAGAGCGACCCAGTGCTTGGTCTTGGTTTAGGTTGCTCTTTCCAGCTCGACTGTGGGACGCCGCTGACCCGCGTAACCTTGGCGAGGCCTGGCCGCGGCTGCCCGCGCTGGCCTCTGGGGAGGGTGAGGCGGGGCGACGTGCGTCTCGGCCACGCCGCTGGCCGCCTCACGTCACGGTCTTTGGCCCTGGTGTTATTTTTGATTCCTAATATTTCATGTTTTAATTTCAGTGTGTTCGTTGTTTTTGAAGCTGTACTAGAACATGTAAAACTGGTATGGGCAACAGTCTCACCTAAATGCAAAAGGAGCAATTAAACGAGACCTGTATCGTTTGAGATTCTTAAAGAGAGGATGATAGCGCCTTGGCGTCATTGTGCTTAACCCAGGAGACAGGGAAGAGGCTGCCGCGGAGAGTAGTTACACGTGCGGGTGACTGCTGAGCGCTGTGGGGCACATCGCCGTGAGATGGACAAGTTCTGGGCCTTTCTTCCTGGGTTGCTGCGCAGCATAGATTTGGAGTAAGTGGTCTTTAAGCACTTACTTTGTCACTCCCAAATTCAGATTTTTCCTTCCTGGGCCACATGTGAAGGAGTGAGCACTTCACAGTGTCCTCATATGGGGCGTCGGGTCCAAACCTCTGGCCTCCTGCTTAGCAGCAGGTGTTCTGCGATGGAGGAGACGTGGAAGGAGGGAGCCTGCCACCTCCCGAGCCACTACGGTGGCGTCACTCCATCTGAGGCTAGTTGCGGAGAAAACACTTGAATTACTAAACACTGTGGCTCTGAATTTTCTGAAGGGAAATATGCCTGTTTTCTTCACAGTTTGGGAATTTTTCTTTGAGGCACTTGTTGGCTCCAAGTGAATTCATGGTCCAGAGAAAAGGCTGGGGAAAGAACAAAGTTGGCTTTAAAAGTCAAGGTCGTTTTATGTCAGCTGCTGACTAAGGCAAAAATAAAATTTCTTTAATAAAGTCTTTCAGTTTCTGAAATGACATGGTTTCTGAGTCGCCAATATTCTTGATCATTATTTGAAGGAAATGTCATTCATACCTCAATTAAAGAAGTATTTGAGGAAATAATCTTTTCATCCTTGGGCAACTTTACTTCTTTGAGACTCAGTGTTCTCAATTGTAAAATGTGGATAATAGTTTCTATTCCACAGATGATGAAGATTGAATGAGAAAATTATTAAAAAGAGCCTATTGGTGTCTGACATACACTATACCCCAGTAAATGTTAGCTGTTATTAGTCAGCTTGCTTTGTAGAAATAAGTGCAAGGGGGGACTTCCCTGGCGGTCCAGTAGTTAGGACTCTGTGCCTTCACTGCCGAGGGCCCTGGTTCGATTCCTGGTCAAGGAACTAAGATCCCACAAGCCATGTGGCACAGCCCCCCCCCCCCAAAAAAAAGAAGAAAAGAAAAAAAATTAGTGCAAGGAATTGGTAGCATACCCACTGGTACTGGTATCAGACTATGAAAACAAACCCAACTGCCTACTCAAAGTCTGCAGAATTATCTTTTAAGAGAGTCAGTTCCATGGTTGGCACCAGGCAGTGGAACAAAAAGAACAGGCCTGGACGGCAGACCCGAGCTGTAATCCAGGCCGCGTGTGCTCGGTGGCAGGAGCAGGGCGGTGCTGCCATCTCCACGGGGTGCCCGCCTGTGAGCCACCTGGGAGTAGTAAACTGTGTAAAGTGCCTGGCATATAGATAGGCACTAATAAATGGCAGGTAGTAAGGCAACTAGAAGCAGTTTAAAACAACTCACGCCGGGGGATCACACGTAAAAGCAGCCTCATGCCATGTTACAGACTCTAAGCCTGGTCTGCCTTCTGCTGGTCAGGGTTCTGTCTAGCCCTGGATAGCAGCTCGCTGCGCAGTGAACAGGAGGCCCTGCAAAACCTTTAATCATCTGTGAAACATCGTGAGACTCACTGCACTGTTTGCAAAAGCAGAATTCAAAACAAAGATGTCATGTTGTCAAAGCCTCACTTCACCAGAAAGCTAAATTAACCAGAAAAGCTTTTCTGAAAGCTCTCGTCATCTTGGTTTTATAAAAATGTATTAAACTTGAGTCTTGAAAAACAGCATTACTGGATGGGGCTGGAGCACAAGGCATTCTTATTAAAAATTATTGTTTTCAGCTTATTTCTAAAACCATTGAAGCCTACACAAAGACTTCTGTGCGAATAATCATTGCAGCATTATTCATAATAGCCGAAAGCTGGAAACAATTCCCATGTCCACCAGTTAGTGATTTGATCAACAAAGTCTGATACAGCCATACAGTGGAATACTTTTTAGCAATGAAAAGGAATGAACTAAAAAAACAAACAAAAACCCGAAGCACTGAAGCCCACAGGATATGCCAGTGGGGTGACATTTTTTCAATTTTTTATTGTGAAAAATTTTAGGCACAGAAAAGCTGAAAGATTAGTGCATTGATCATACCTATGTTTTTCACCTGCATTTAACGGATAATGTTTATCATATTTGCTTTATTATATTTTTCTAGGAAGCATGTGAAAGCAGACAGCATAACACTTCATTGAAAATTTAAGCATGCATTTTAAAAATACACTTTCCTCTGTTAAGTACAACTGTTGCACTTAGGAATATTGACAAGAATTTCCTGATAACTTAATATTCAGTTCAAACTTCTCCTGAGGAGGGTTCTGGGCCAGTAGTCAGTCCCAGTGTTGGTATAATTTAGTATATAAAATCAATCGTCATAAAGGATCTAAACTGACACTTAGGAGAAATATTGAAGAAATACATATGGCTACTGCCCTCAAGTTGCTGGACGAAAATACCCGTTTGCAACCCCTGGGTGAAAAGCGGGCCTAGACAGAGTTCAGGCCCTAAACAGTGATCGGTAATGTGTCTGCCTGTGGCTCTCCGTGCCTGGTCCTTCAGCAGCAGCAGGAGGGCAGTTTGGGACTAAACAGGCAGAGAGTGTGAGTGGCGACAGCAGGGTGAAGGCAGGTCCGTCTACTGGAATCACGTTCAGACTTGGGCTCTGTGCGCCTCGCTCCCTTTGCGTGGCTCCCAGGGGGTGCCGAGTAGTGAGTGTTGAGTAAATACACCGCCCCCGTTTGCCGAAGGTCGACTCAGAGTGCAGGGAGAACGAGAACGTGCCTGAAATACTACAGTTGGAGGAGAGGGCTTTGTGAGACGGCGGGGAGGTGGGGAAGCAGCCCGGAAGACACCTGGGAGTTTTGGAAGACAAGGCAAAGCTGCTCAGCAGAACTTCCTGCAAGGTAGGGCTATTCCGTGTCTGCGCTGTCCAGTGCGGTGGCTGCCTGCCGCAGGTGGCCCTGGAGCACCTGAGGCTAGTGTCACTGGATTGAGGAACTGAGCTGCAGTAGACAGCAACACAAAGATTTGGTCACATAGGCTACTTTCCATTCAGTCAGCTTTCTAGCTCAATTGGGATAGAGGCGTTTACAGAACTGGCTGTGCTTGAGCCTTCTTTGCAAGCAGCTTTTATATATGCATGCATGCATGCTTCGCCGGGTCTTAGTTGCAGCATGTGGACTCTTCGTTGCAGCTTGCGGGATCTAGTTCCCTGACCAGGGATCGAACCCAAGCCCCCTGCACTGGGAGTCTTAACCACCGGACCACCAGGGAAGTCCCATGAACCTTAAATTTTATTTAAGTTTTAAATTTAAAAATTTAGATAGTCACATGTAGCTAGTGGCTACTGTAGTGGGCAACACAGCTCTTAGCTCCCAACACAAATGTCCTGCAAACCACTGAGAGCATTACAGCAAGATTGACTGCTCACAGGAGCAGCAGTAATAATGGGAGACCATCAATCCAAATTGGGTCCCCAGAGTTCGGAAGTCTAAAGATGTATATCACTTTCTATGCATCACAGAGTCCAATTTTTGTGTATAATACAGATTCTCTTTTTAAAAATCTGCCTCTTTAGTACTCATGCTCGTGGACAAAATTATGAAGGCTGTTTTAAGGAAACGTTTGGGAATAGTGAAAAGATGAATGCCTCATCTTGTGGTGAGAACCTCTTTCCTAATTAATTCTGCCTTTTCAGTAGGCTGATAACTTGTACGTTGAATTTAAAAAACAAAACTCCAAGGTTTATTACCTTTTAAGCCTTCTGATATATTTTGTAATTCTACTAATAAATATGGTCCAGGCACAGGATACTCCTGGATTCACAGACTGATGTCCTTTTAAATTCAAACTAACCTCTATCTCCTGAGCCGTATCAACACCAGCCCATGGCTGCATGTGTCCTAAATACATTCCCCTTGTTAATAGGGAACTTAACAGTTCTCCATATTCAAAGGCAATTGAAATTAGAAGATATTTGACAAGCAATACTTTCTAAACTTAATGATAGAAGAAATAAAAAAGACGAAAGACTTGATTACATAAAAATTTTAAATTGTGTAAAATCACTAAAAAGGCAGTTGAGACACAATTTATAGCAGAGAAGACGAGCAAAGGGTGAAGATGTTTATAAAGAGATTTTAAAAATAAATTTTAAAATCTTAGGACCCCAATTTCAAAAAGGGCAAAGCATACAGACACAAGTTACATCCAATTACCAAATTAATAGGGAAATGTTCACCCTAATTAGTTTTCAAAGGTATCTCAAATGAGGTGATGTTTTTCTCATTAAAAATGTACAAAAGGGGCTTCCCTGGTGGCACAGTGGTTAAGAATCCACCTGCCAATGCAGAGGACACGGCTTCGAGCCCTGGTCTGGGAAGATCCCACATGCCGCGGAGCAACTACGCCCGTGCGCCACAACTGCTGAGCCCGCGAGCCACAACTACTGAAGCCCGTGCTCCGCAACAAGAGAAGCCACCACTCACCGCAACTAGAGAAAGCCTGTGTGCAGCAACAAAGACCCAATGCAGCCAAAAATAAAAATAAATAAAAATTTAAAAATAAAGGACCAACAAAATCACCCCTGAGCACACACTCCAACCTCTCTTTATGCTGTTTTTTTTTTTTTTTGTCCAGGACTTTAGTTTGACTCTGATTTTAATTACCCCCAACACACACACACACACACACACACACACACACACACACACACACACACAATGTTTTAGTCAATGCAGAGATTTATCCATATTTTTACCAACTTATTTGCTCATTGTTGCATCTATGCATCTCCCCTTCCCCCTGGGTTCAGTTTTCTTTTTCACAAAGCTGCTCCTTTGGTAGTTCTTTGAATAAGAGTACGAGAGTAAACATTCTCAGCCTTTCTTTGGCCAAATATGTCCTTCACCCTGATTTTGAGTAGTAGTTGGAGAATTCCATATTCTACATAGACATTAACTTTCCAGAGTACTTTGAGGATGCTATTTGTTGCTGGTAAGATTTCTGACAGTCTTAACGTTCCTTTGTAAATAATTTGTTGTTTCTAATTGCTTTCATGATTTCCTTCTTGTTTTTTGTGTTTTAAAATTTCACTACAAGGTGTCTAGGAATGGATTCAGTTTTATTTACTCTCTTTGGGAATTGTGTTGCTTCTGCCTGTGGATTCATGTCCTCTGTGATTTGGGGCAGTTCTTAGTTGTTGCCACTTTAACTGCACCTTCTTTTCCATGCTCCCTCCTCTCTCCCTCTTGATTTTTTTTTTTTTTTTGGCTGTGCCACGCAGCTTTGGGGATCTTGGTTCCTCAACCAGGGATCTAACCCTGGGGCATTGGACCGCCAGGGAATTACCCACAGAGGTTTTTTTAACAGCTTTTTTGAAGTATAATTTACATACCATTAAAGTCCACTCATTTAAAGTTTACAAATTAATGGTCTTTAGTATATTCACAGAACTGTGAAGCCATCACAACAGTCTAAGTGTAGAACATTCCATCATTTCAAAGAGAAACTTGTACCATTATCAGTCACTTCCCCTCCCCTATTCCCACCCTCCCTAGCCCTGTCCACTGATTCTTATTTGACTATAGTTTTCTATTTCATGTATTTCAACTCGGGTCCAAATCAGTGTGTTCTTTTTTCCATAGTGTCTTGTTCTTTCATCATGGTTTCTATTTCTTCTTTCATAACTTAAGACATATTTAATTTATATTCTCTTTCAGACTGGTTATCTCAAGTTCTTGTTCTCCATTTGTTTTGTAATTATTTTGATCTTTAATGGGGATTGCTTTTACTATGGAAATGTGCCTGTGTTTGTTTGTAGGAGTGTTTCTAACAGAGGGGTCTGCACTGCTCCCAGGCCTGTAGTATCAATAGCCTGGGAATATTTCTTCCAATAATTTCTCAGTTTAGGGATTCCTACAACATGGAACGTGTAGTGTAAATCTGAATTCAAACCCATATGTGGCACAAGTTTCAGGGTTTGATTCCTCAGATGAGACTTTTTTTTTAACCTGGAGCCATGAATAATGACAAGCATCCTTGGCTTCCTGGGTGTCTGGGCAGAACCTATCTTTTACTGAAGTGACAGCCTTTCAAGTTCCTGGCTTTATGGAGGGGGCCCAGCCCCCTGGAGCCTGAAGCCTCTAGCTAATCAGACCTCATGCCACCTCTCTGACCCCAGCCAAGGTTGCTGTCGCTTCACTTGGAACGTCACTCTGGCTTTCAGTTCCCAATTTTTGTTTTAATTAATTTATTTATTTATTTTTGGTTGCGTTGGGTCTTTGTTGCTGTGTGCATGGGCTTTCTCTAGTTGCGGCGAGCGGGGGCTACTCTTCATTGTAGTGCGTGGGCTTCTCATTGTGGTGGCTTCTCTTGTTGTGGAGCACGGGCTCTAGGTGCACGCGCTTCAGTAGTTGTGGCGCACAGGATCAGTAGTTGTGGCTCGTGGGCTCTAGAGCGCAGGCTCAGTAGTTGTGGTGCACGGGCTTAGTTACTTCGCGGCATGTGAGATCTTCCCGGACCAGGGATCGAACCCGTGTCCCCTGCATTGGCAGGCGGATTCTTAACCACTGCACCACCAGGGAAGTCCCCTCCCAATTTTTTTCTTACCCCTGGAGATTTCCCTTGCTTTCCTGGAAGCTCACTTGTACATTTTTTTTTTTTTTTGGTAGTGGTGGTGATGACAGGCGTATTCTATCCAGACAGCAGGCAGGCATGTGAACACAAACATGAGATAATTTAATATCCCACCCATCCTTCCATAGCTCAGCCACAGTGAACTTCTTGAGGGTCCAGACACCAACCAGCGTTGCGTCTCTTGAGCAGCACGTGCTGCTCCCTCTGTTTCGAATGTCCTTCCCCTCTGGTCCACTTGACAGATGGTGTCTTGTCCCTCCACAGTCGGCCTAGCCTTCCTCTCCTCTACCGAAACTCCCTTACACTCCCTGCACATTTAGCTGCTGCTTATGTTTCACTTGATCTCAGCTACATTCCACGTGGCCTTCATTAGTTGGGTAAATATACACTGAACATCTATTAGCTCTCAGACACCGTTCCAGGCTCCAAGGATACAGAGATGAGCAAGGCTAACGAGATCCTTTCAGGAAGCTCCCAGTCTAGTAAGGGGAGGTGATGAAATAAACAAGATCATTTCCAGTAGTGATGAACGCATGAAGAAAAGGAAACGGGTAACAACTGACTGACCGGGGTGACGACTTCAGGTTGGTTGGTCAGAGGCTTTTCTAAGGCGCCTGAAAGGTGAGTGAGACACAGCCCTGTGAGAATGTGTGGGGCAGAGAGAATACAAAGTGGAACGGCCCTGAGGTGGGGAGGAGCTCGGGAGAAACGGAAAATGGGGTACGCCCCGGCAGGGACGGTGCGTGGCTGTATAGAGCAGGGGGAGGAGGCTGCATGAAGGGAAACAGCTGTGGAGAGGGAGCTGGCGGGGTACGGGGGCGTCAAGACAGGCTCTTTCTGAGCTGGAAGATCCTTGTGCATGTTTGTCTGTTGATGGGAAGGATCCAGGGGCTGAGATTTGCTCCCTGGATGGAGCACTCAGGAGCAAAGCCCTCTAGGAAGAGAGAGGAAACGGTCCCGGTGGCTAAGCCGCGAGGGGGGGTAGGCGCAGAGATGGTTCACCTGCTTTAATAAGAAAGACGGCAGACTTCCCTGGTGGTGCAGTGGTTAAGAATCCGCCTGCCAATGCAGGGGACACGGGTTCGAGCCCTGGTCCAGGAAGATCCCACATGCACGGAGCAACTAAGCCCGTGCGCCACAACTACTGAGCCCACGTGCCACAACTACTGAAGCCAATGCGCCTAAAGCCCGTGCTCCACAACAAGAGAAGCCACCGCAATGAGAAGCCCATGCACCGCAACAAAGAGTAGCCCCCGCTCACCGCAGCTAGAGAAAAGTCTGTGTGCAGCAACGAAGACCCAATGCAGCCAAAAACAAATAAATAAATTTATTTAAAAAAAAAAAAGAAAGAAAGAAGGCAGAGCACGGGGACCCAGAGGGCAGCCCTGTAGGATCCTAGACTTGGTTCTGCCAAGACAAGTGTCTCTGGGTTCCTTTCAATACAGGTATCAGTGTGACTAGCGGGCCTCACTCTGCTTTATCCACAGTGTGTGTTCGTGTCAGCACGTATCCATGTCTCCAAGCTTTATACGGAACATTTCATGAACTTGACTGTGCTAGTGCAATGAACAGGTGATTTACCAGAGAGAGAGGTTTGAGAGAAGACAAGGTATGAAATAGTCATTTTGGAGAGTGGCAGGTTGAAGGACCAGGGGGATGAATGTAGTCAGTCGTCTTGAAAGCCCTAAGGCTGTCCATGCAAAGCTACTACAAGTGCTAGAAACCCAACGAAAGTACAAAAAGGGGGACTTCTTAATAGGGTAATGGCTTCATTGAAATGAAATTGAACTTCCAAGCCTCAGGAAGAGCAGGAACACAGATGCCATGAGTCTCCTCTTGGTCTCTGCTTGTTTCTTTCTTTTCTTTTCTTTTCTTTTAATATTTATTTATTTGGCTGCACCGGGTCTTAGCTGCGGCATGCAAACACTCAGTTTCGGCATGTGGGATCTAGTTCTCTGACCAGGGATCAGACTTGGGCCCCTGCATTGGGAGCGTGAAGTCTTAGCCACTGGACCACCAGGGAAGTCCCTCTGCTTTTTTTTTTTTTTTAAAATATAAACTTATTTATTTATTTTTGGCTGTGTTGGGTGTTTGTTGCTGTGCGCAGGCTTTCTCTAGTTGTGGCGAGCGGGGGCTACGCTTCATTGCGGTGCACGGGCTTCTCATTGCGGTGCCCTCTCTTGTTGTGGAGCACGGGCTCTAGGCACGCAGGCTTCAGTAGTTGTGACACATGGGCTCAGTAGTTGTGGCTCGCGGGCTCTAGAGTGCAGGCTCAGTAGTTGTGGTGCACGGGCTTAGTTGTTCCGCGGCATGTGGGATCATCCCCGACCAGGGCTCGAACCCATGTCCCCTGCATTGGCAGGCGGATTCTTAACCCCTGCACCACCAGGGAAGTCCCCCTCTGCTTGTTTCTTTATATCAACTCTGCTCTCTTGTTCCTGCCTACCTTGTTCCATGTAGCAAAGAACAGGCTTCTAACTGCTCATGGGTTTCATTATCTTGACCTTCTGCCACCCGAGAGGGGTTGGGATCAGGCTCTGTTTGGACCCAGACTCAGAAATCCCAGGCTAGGGCTTTGCATAACCTGGTTTGTGTCTGGTGCCCACCCTGGAGGTGGTCATGGAGACAGGAATCTATAAAAACACTGCAGGGGCTTCCCTGGTGGCGCAGTGGTTAAGAATCCGCCTGCAAATGCAGGGGACACAGGTTTCATCCCTGGTCGGGGATGATCCCACATGCTGCGGAGCAACTGAGCCCGTGCGCCACAACTACTGAGCCTGCGCTCGAGAGCCTGCGAACCACAACTACTGAAGCCCACGTGTGCACCTAGAGCCCGTGCTCCGCAACAAGACAAGCCACCACAGTGAGAAGCCCTCGCACCGCAACGAAGAGTAGCCCCCGCTCACCGCAACTAGAGAAAGCCCGCACGCAGCAACAAAGACCCAACGCAGCCAAAAATAAATTCGTAAATAAATAAATTTATTTTAAAAAAAACAAAACATTGCAGCTCCGCAAGGAGCTACATGATTGCAGGGGGCAGGCAGGTGGAGGTGGTATTCACAGATGAGGGGAGACATTCCTGGCCAGTTATATAAACAAAAGCATCCCCCAAAACTGATCAAGTGCCAGAAAAATGTTCATACGCTGCCTGTGATTCCATTTCTGAAAATTATCTTGTATACCAAATATCTCGGGCACCGTCAGGAGGGAGGGCGGGCGGCACTAGTGGGCGTGGGCCCGGAGGGCAGAAGTCAGCGCTGGAGACGGGCTTTTAGTGGTGGAGAGAGGAAATTGAGTCCAGCAGGGAATTCTGCAGCTGTAGTGGGAGGATTGCCGGTACTTAAAGGCTTCTAGTGGGGACACTGAGGCCCGACTGGTGAAGTCACTTGCCAAGGTCCCACAGCTAGCTCCAGGGAGCAGCGTGAAGGCCAGGGGGCCAGTGGTCGCAGGGACTATGGCCACTTCCGAGTGGATCCAGTTCTTTAAGGAAGCCGGCTTTCCCCCGGGACCTGCTGTCAATTACGCTGTGATGTTTGTGGACAATAGGATCCAGAAGAGCACGCTGCTGCATGTCAACAAGGAAGTCATGAATGAGCTGGGTGTGACTGTGGCGGGCCACATCACTGCCATCCTCAAGCGTGCCGAGGCGGCGCACGGCCAGGATGTGTGCAAAGCTGCCACTGAGCCGCTGCCCCGCAGTCCCAGCTCGTCCCAGGCGAGATTCGCCGAGGTGCCTCTAGTGATGCTTTCCATCATAGGTTATTACGAGATACTGAGTATAGTTCGCTGTGCTGTACAGTGGGTCCTTGTTGGTTATCTCCTCCATGTATGGTGGTGTGTATGTTTTAATCCCAAGCTCCTAATTTATCCCCTCCCCCCTTTCCCCCTTGGTGGCCGTGGGTTTGTTTTCTATGTCAGTGGGTCTGTTTCTGTTTTGTGAATGGGTTCATTTGTATCATTTTTTTGGACTCCACGTATAAGTGACGTCATGTTTGTCTTTCTCTGTCTGGCTTGCTTCACTTAGTGTGATAATCTCTAGGTCCCTCCATGTTGCTGAAAACACAAACTTTCATTTCTCCAAAAAGAAAAGAAAACAAAAATCTTGAGCACAGAAAAAGCTCTCCATCCAGAGCTGATGCTCACTCTTTTTCCAGTAGAGAAAAGGCAGAGTATGTTATGGTCACTTGTTCATGGAATATTACTCACCTATTAAACAGGTGAGCTTTTTTCAGGAGCTAAATGGTTTATGACCAAAATATTTTGATTTGGATGGAGCTTGAGGGCATTATGCGAAGTGAAATAAGTCAGACAGAGAAAGACAAATACCGCGTGATCTCAGTTATACGTGTAATCTAAAAAAAACCAAACTCATAGAAACAGAACGGATGGGTGGTTGCCACAGGTGGGGGGTTGGGAGTGGGGGAAATGGGTGAAGTTGGGCAAAAGGTACAAACTTCCAGTTATAAGTCCTGGGTATACAATGTACAGCATGGTGACTACAGTTAACAACACTGTGATATACATTGGAAAGTTGCTAAGAGAGTAGATCTTAAAAGTTCTCACCACTGGCAAAAATATTGTAACTATGTAAGGTGACGGATGTTAACTAAACTTATTGCGGTGATCATTTTGTAATATACACATATATCAGATCATGTTATATACCATAAACTAGTACAATGTTTTGTGCCAATTACATCTCAATAAAACTTAAAAATCTTTTTGAGTGACTTCCCTGGAGGTCCAGTGGTTAAGACTCCGTGCTTCCACTACAGGGGGCATGGGTTGGACCCCTGGTCGGTGAACTAAGATCCCACATGCCACACGGCGCGGTCAAAAAAAAAAAATCGTTTTGGTTTGATTTAAAGTAAAAATTAGATACTTGAGTAAACAGACACAAAAGAGGTAAACATTTATACTTCCTTAGGGGACATTGGAGAGCTGAACTTGCCTTCTCACCCAGGTCAGTGTACTTCAGCGTGGACAGGGAAGTGCCAAATGCCCACCTCTCCTTCCCTGTGTGGACATGCGAACCCAAGGATGCGCAGGCCTTCTGACCCCTGCTGACCCCTGGATAGAGTGGGGCAACCGGCCTCAGCTACGCTCAGGGCTCCCGAAAAGGCTTCAGCATGGTTCCAAAGCTGCCCCTTCTGGGGCCAGCCTGACACACACTTCCGTTTTACTGCAAATTCACAGCTGGGGAAACCACAGCTCTCCACCTCACAGCTTTCAACAACTCTATTTGCATTTCAGTATCAGATGAAGAGGCTGGCAGTTGTATATGCCTCTGTGAAGTAGAAAAATCATTATCAATATGTCCTGTTCTTGGTGGAAAAAAATGGGCTAGTTTTAATAATAATAACAATAGCTTGCCTTCCTATATAAGACTGCACAGAGGCAGCTTTGGGTAAAACTGTTTGTTTTTTTAAAATATTTATTTATTTATTTGGTTGCACTGGGTCTCAGTTGTGGCAGGCGGACTCCTTAGTTGTGGCTCACAGGCTCCTTAGTTGTGGCATCTGAACTCAGTTGCGGCATGCATGTGGGATCTAGCTCCCCGACCAGGGATCTAACTCGGGCCCCCTGCATTGGGAGTGCCGAGTCAACCACTGGACCACCAGGGAAGTCCCCTGGTAACACTGTTATTATTTTCAGCATCTAGTCAGAACTCACTTTCTCAGTAGCTTGCTTCTGCCAGTTTCTAATTTTCAATAAGCAGGGTGGTTTTAAAAATATTTAACTAAAAAGAATTTTTTTTAATAATAAAAATATTTTTAAAAAACATACAGACTAACTACTATATATAAAATAGATAACTACTACATATAAAATAGATAATTATAACACACTACTACATATAAAATAGGTAACTTTTTTATAAAATAGATAACTATATATAAAATAGATAATAAGGACCTACTGTATAGCACAGGGAACTCTACTCAATACTCTGTAATGCCCTATATGGGAAAAGAATCTTAAAAAGAGTGTATATATGTATATGTATAACTGATTCACTTTGCTGTACACCTGAAACTAACACAACATTGTAAATCAACTATACTCCAATAAAAAATTTTTAAAAATATATATTTAAGGGACTTCCCTGGTGGCGCAGTGGTTAAGAATCCGCCTGCCAATGCAGGGGACACGGGTTTGAGCCCTGGTCCAGGAAGATCCCACATGCCGCGGAGCAACTAAGCCCATGCGCCACAACTACTGAGCCTGCGCTCTAGAGCCCGTGAGCCACAACTACTGAGCCCACGTGCCATAGCTACTGAAGCCCACTCGCCTAGAGCCCGTGCTCTGCAACAAGAGAAGCCACCACAATGAGAAGCCCGCGCACTGCAGCGAAGAGTAGCCCCCGCTCGCCACAACTAGAGAAAGCCCGTGCACAGCAACGAAGACCCCAAGCAGCCAAAAATAAAAAAAATAAAAATAAATTTATTAAAAAAAAAAAAATATATATATACATATTTAACAACCTAGAGGCCTATGGCCTGGGTGTTGTCAGGCAGTAGCCCTCTAATTGCCAGATCATGATGAGGTCACGGGGAGATGGGGGTGGTTGGACGTTCCTTATGGAAGTATTTTAGAAACTAGTATGACCCTGGGGTAACCTCAGCTGAATCTCTCTCTCTTTCTGTCTCTGTCTCACACACGCCTACTCACAGAGGTCTTGTAACTCCCAGGTTTATTTGCATTCAAAATAGAGAAGGAGCGAAGCAGACTGCCCTTGAGCACAGGTGTTTGCGGCTAGTCGCTAAGTGTTTTATAGATCTTATCGAAACTTCAACACAACCCTTGGGGAATTTTTAAAAACACTCCGAGACAGGCCCTTATACTCTAATGCTCACCAATGCTCTTATAACCTTCTCAATACCTGATCATTCATTTATTTAACACATTTTATTGAGCACCCACCAAATACACTGGGATTCAAAAAGGAGAGCCAGATGAGAAGGTTCCAGCTCTCTTGGAGTCTACATTCTAGTGGGGAGAGACAGATGAGAAAAGCAGCGAAGCAGATTAGCCTGCGAACATGTGCTAGATTAGATATGGTGCTTGAGGTTGGCCTCTTTGAGGAGATTCTATTTGAGCTGCCAAGGATGGGGAAGTCTAGGAGGAAAAGGAGTTCCGGATCAGGAGAGAGGATGCAAAGCAGAAAGGCACGGGGACGGGGACAGGGGTATGGGTACACAGAAAACAAGGTGGAGCTTCAACAATTAGGGGAGGGGCTTCCCTGGTGGCGCAGTGGTTGAGAGTCTGCCTGCCAATGCAGGGGACACGGGTTCGAGCCCTGGTCCAGGAAGATCTCACATTCCGCGGAGCAACTAAGCCTGTGCGTGCGCCACAACTACTGAGCCTGCGATCTGGGGCCCGCGAGCCACAACTACTGAAGCCTGTGCGCCTGGAGCCCGTGCTCCACGACAGGAGAGGCCGCCGCAGTGGGAGGCCCACGCACCACAATGAGGAGGGGCCCCCGCTCGCTGTGACTGGAGGAAGCCTGGGCGCAGCCGCGAAGACCTAATGCAGCCAAAAATAAATAAATAAAATAAATCAATTAAAAAAACAAAACAAAAAACGATTAGGGAAAATCTAGCAGGAGCCGAGATTGGAGTGAGGGGTTTGGATTTTATATTCTGCGCGTTGGGAAGTCATCTGGAGGCTTCAAGTCAGGGAGACATAATATCTGGGTTTTGTTTTAAGCAGATCTTTCAGGCTGCAGTGTAGACAATGGATTGGAGTTGGGTGGGAGGGGAAACTGAGATGAGAAAGGGGAGCAGGGAGAACAGTTAGGAGGTGACCCCAATAGTCCTGGCAAACGTGGCTTGGATGAGAGCAGAGGTCAACACACTTTCTGTAAAGGGTCAGAGACTGTTTCAGGCGTTGTTGTGGGTTACATATGCTCTCCATTGCAGATTCCTCATCTTTCTTTTTTTTTAACCCCTTAAAAATGTAAAGCCATTCTCAGCTAGACTGCAGGCACAGTCTGCCTGTACCTGGGCTAGAATGAGAGCAATGGAGATGAGATTGGCAACTGATTTTGAACAGTCCATGAAAACATTCCATTTTTCCAAAGAAGAAACTGAAACTCAGGAAAATCAATATCATGCAGCCAGTAAATTACAGAGGTGAGATGTGAACTCCAGAAACTCTCTGAATCCAGGACTATGTGACTCATGGGATTTCTGGTGATAGAAAATATTCAGGACACAAATAGGATGAAGCTATAATAGTAACATTTGCATAGGTCCAAAGCCGAGGGCAAACCCTGGGCTGGGGACTGAATTTGCCAAATGCTCCTGAAATCCTCTAACAGGCATTGCAGCGGAGGCAGTGGAGCCCAACGTCAGCTCACTGTGGGGCAGAGCCAGGATTCTGACGCAGGCCTGTCGACCTGGGGGCCCGTGTTCTTTTTCTCCCCCAGCATGCTTTGTAAGGCCAAACATGCAGTTGTGTGTACAATATTCTAACACAAATTTTTGTTTTCTCGAAGCATCAGAACTCTGTTTTTGGACTTCTCTGGTGGCGCAGTGGTTAAGAATCCGCCTGCCAATGCAGGGGACACGGGTTCGAGCCCTGCTCCGGGAAGATCCCACATGCCGCGGAGCAACTAAGCCCGTGCGTCACAACTACTGAGCCCGCGTGCCACAACTACTGAGCCCGGGCACGGAGAGCCCGTGCTCTGCAACAAGAGAAGCCACTGCAATGAGAAGACCACACACCGCAACGAAGAGTAGTCCTCGCTCACTGCAACCAGAGAAAGCCCGCACACAGCAACAAAGACCCAACGCAGCCATAAATAAATAAATTTTAAAAAAAGAACTGTGTATTTAAAGGAATTATATGCATTGTCTTCTTTGGTCTTTAATTCAGGCACTTTAGTTAGTTCTGCTTCTGATTTGTTATTGTTGCTGGGTTGAGCAGACTTGCTATCTCGGCCTCTCAAAAGTAGGGAGAACTCTGCATTATCCAGAAGAATCTCTAGAAAGAGTCTACTTTAATCCAGTTGGAGGTGATATATGGAGCTGTGTTCAGATGTATAAAGAACATACAACAATGGCTGTTGCAGCATTAGTTGTATTAGCAAAAGATTAAAAGTAACCTAAGTGCCATCAGTGGAGGACTCATAAAATAAATGATTGTTCAATCATACAACAGAAAACTGAGAAGCCGAGACTAAGGATATGTCTATCCTTAGTCTATGTGAAATGAAAAGTGCCAAGACATATAGCCACAAGAGAAGCAAGATAAGGAACGTTTGTATAATATCCTTCTTGTGTAGGAAAAAAAGTACATTTATATAATATTTTCATATATGTGAGACAGGAGGGAAGGGGACAGGGCACAACCCTTAAAAGAAGGATATAGGGACTTCCCTGGTGGTCCAGTGGTTAGGACTCCACACTTCCACTGCAGGGGGCACGGGTTCAATCCCTGGTTGGGGAACTAAGATCCCATATGCCGCATGGTGTAGCCAAAAATATAAATAAATAAATAAAATTTAAAAATAAAAGGACATAGCTATTGATGATACGACAAAAACTCATTAGAACTAACTAGGCCCAAGATGGCAGAAGATTTGACTTCCAGTGGACCTTGAGCCTCATTATACTCTCATTGTAATATATTAGTTAAATGATACACCCACAGGTGCAATGGCAGTTCCAAGGCTGACCATAAAAGGCCAAAAAGTGGGCGGTGGCCCAATTTCTGGAATTCCCGCCCCTTCCCTGATACAGTTGGAATAAACCTCCCACTCATTAGTCTGTGAAATTACCCAGCCTATAAAAACTCACCACCACATATTTCGGGGCTGCTCTGGCCTTTTGAGATGGGCCACACTCTCTCTGTGGAGTGTG